>NW_006921665.1:3760389-3760919 GCF_000298275.1 Orycteropus afer afer | reverse complement strand
AAATTCTGTGACTGCACAGTCTTTTCCCTCTTTTTGTTTGTAGTTGTCCTCACTTGCCAATTGCTATCTCTGGTTCCCTGTCTTGTACTTTGACTCTTGTGGACTTGTTTTACTTTTGTTCAATTTCAACTTGAACTTACATATGAGCAATTGATGGTCTGTTCCACAGTTGACCGTTGGCCCTATTCTGACTGGTGGTTTTCAACTTCTCCATTGTCTCTTTCTACAGATCTAGTAGATTTGATTTTTGTGTATTCTACCCAGTGAGTGCATGTGTATAGTTGCTGTTCATGTTGTTGAAAAGATATTTCCAGAGAATAAGTCATTGATCTTACAAATTTTATCATGTGCTGTCTGGTATCATTTGTATTAAAGGAGTGCTGGTGGTGTAGTGCTAAGGCATTTGACTGCTAACCAGAAGGAATGTGGTTCAAACTCACCAGCCACTCCTTGGAAGGAAGAGTGTGCAATCTACTTCCATAGAGATAACACCTCAGAAACCCAAGGAGGGGTTTCTTTTTGCATTACCA
>NW_006921665.1:3711389-3760009 GCF_000298275.1 Orycteropus afer afer | reverse complement strand
TTGAACCTCCAGCCTTCTGGTTAGTAGTCAAGTGCCTTAGGCACTATGCTACCAGAGCTCCCATCCTATTACCTACAGCATCGTATTTCAGGATAGATCTTGACATGTTCTTTTTGACTATGAATGGGACACCATTCTTCTTCAATTTGTCATTCCTGGCATAGCAGACCATAAAAAAAAAAAAAAAAAAAAATTAAACGCACTGCCATTCAATCGGATCCAACTCATAGTGACCCTTCCTTGGGTTTCCAAGGCAGTATCACTATGGAAGTAGATTGCCCAGCCTTCCTTCCAAGGAGTAGCTGATGGGTTTGAACCACCAGCCTTCTGGTTAGCAGTTAAATGCCTTAGGCACTATGCTACCAGAGCTCCTATAGTAGACCATGTGTCTGTCCAAATCAAAATGGGCAATACCAGTCAATTTCAGTTGACTGATGCCTATGGTACTGATCTTTATGTAATTTCTTCTTCTTCTTCTCTTTTTATGATTTCAGTTTTACTAGATTCATACTTTGTACATTAAACATTCTGATTATTAATGGGTGTCTACAGCTGTCTCTTCTCATTTTGAGTTTTGCCACATCAGGAAATGAAGGTTTTGAAAAAGTTACCCATCCACGTCATTAAGGTTGACTCTACATTGAGGAGGCAGCTCTTCCCCAGTTGTATTTTGAGTGTCTTACAACTTGAGGGGCTCATCTTCCAGCAGTACACTAGACAATTATCCACTATTATTCACAATAATTGATAACAAAATGACCTTTTTTTTTTTCTCTCAAACTAGATCACCATTTCATCTTTCCTAGTCTGTCTTAGTCTGGAAGTACTTCTGAAATTTGTCCACCATGGGTGACCTTGCTAATATTTGAAATACTGTTGGTATAGCTTCCAGCAGCACTCCCACAAGCAAACCACCACATACTGATAGACTGACAGAAGAATGGTGGCTCTATTTCATAAGATCTTTCAAAAAATGTGCTGCACTGAATTTGTGCACTGGTTATCAGAAGTTTTAAACTTCTCTTTGTGATTTAGAAGGTCCACCACAAATCACAGTTTTTCATTTTGCCAAGGCAACAATATTAACCAACTATGCTGTGAGTCTTCTATTGGGAACACCTCAGTTGACTTCATGAGTGTGCCTAGCCCACCATTCAGCATCTCATTCAGTTCTGTTTATTGATCTCCTCTCTTTGGCTACTACACAATAAGGCTTTTGATATTATAAAACAATACCAAATTGTGTGTGTCTGTATGAAATGGCCACCAAGTAAAAACTAGAAGCTTTGCAAAAGTTGAAAAGGCAGTTAGATTGCAGTGTAAAGAGATGCACAGGAAATACTTAATTCCCAAAGGTAATGTGATCCGGGAAGAAGCCAGGAGCCTGGACAAATTTTCCACATTCTTGAGTTGGGGAATTCTGGAAGAATCAAGAGTGACATCCCATGAGGATTTCAAGCGCCTACTGCATATTAATAACTAGCTTTGTGGAAAACAAAGTTAGACAGGAATGCTAAATTAAAAAAAAAAAAGAGTTCATAGAATGTAATGAGATAGTACCTCGGCTGCTTCTGCAGAATAGCTGTAACTCCCTGAGGAAGACAACAAAACAACCCACCTCAAGTCACAAACACAAGGCTGAAGTCAAAGTGCCTGTCCCTCCGTCTGTCCCTGCCTGGCTGGGGAAATGTTGCTAGACTCTGGGACAAAGGCAGGAGCCATGGTACCCCAATACTTAGGGAGTATGGAATGTGAGCAAGAACCTTCTTCCTCACTTCAGACATCCCAAAATGGAGGAATGAAAGGGTACAGAGGACCTGAGCTCTCTGGCATTTCCTGCCTTCCCAGGCCTTGCAATGGTAGCTTTCTGGGAAAGCTGGTATGTAGCAGAAGCTGTACCTGTGGGAGAGGTTGGAGGGCAGTTGTAAGAGCTTACCTTTGGCATCTCTTGAGACTTTGGAAAAAGCAGGATCTAAGCGTAGACACAAGAGTCCTTGAGTAATGCAAATGGTTAATATGCTTGGCTGCTGACTGAAAGGTTGGAGGTTTGAGTCCACCTACAGGCTGCTCAGAAGAAAGGCTTAGTGAACTACTTTTGAAAAATCAGCCAGTAAAGACCCGAGGGAGCACAGTTCTACTACGACACACACAAGGCTCCCATGAGTCGGGATCAACTCCATGGCAACTGGTTAAACACAAATGCACAATAGCATGTGCAGGACTAAATGCACAGATATAAACAGATAGACAGGCATCTACTGATGCACACATACTCAGAAAACACATGCATAATTGTGTGTGTGTGTGTGTGTGTGAGAGCATGCGCACATGCGCGCGCACACATTCGAAGTTCCTATCTGTTCTAGATACTCAGACTGATGATTGTGGCAGCCAGCCATTCTGGAAGGACAAGCAGTAGCTGCTGATAAACAGGCTCTCTCTTTAGCCTGAGGAGTTCATTGTTCTAGCATGTGCCCGCTGGGAATGAATCAGCCCTCCCTCCTCCATCACTCAACTCCTGGAATAGTTTCTGTCAAGCACACACACACACATATATACACATTTATGTCAGGCTGCCTACAGGCAACTTCCCTGCCAGCATGCCTTCAATGCCCCTGTGGAGTCCAGGCAGGTTGTAATTTAGTGCTGTTGCTTTTATGACACTTCCCACATATGACACTGTAGGCCTTTGGTGGCAAGAACATGCTGCCTATGGCTGCCTGGGAAGAGTCAATAACACACGCGGTGAGGGAACTGAATCATGGCTCTGACAGCTTTGACCTTCTGGCTGACAGCCTGTTTCTCAGTGTTGCATAATCACCCAGAGAAATCGGAGGTAGAAAGGCATTTTCCGTAGATTGGGACACTTCTGCCTAGAGGCTGCAAGGGGGTTGGTGGGGAGGAGGGGAAGCTCCTAAATAGAAACAAGTCCATTTGGCCATTGGCAGATGGGATCCGACTGAATGTGGAAAAAGCTCAACAGAGGGCTCAAACCAAACAAAAAATTAACCAAAACAACACCTTTCAAGTTTAACAAGGACTTAAAAACTATTTTTGAAAAGACTTCTGGTAGTAATAGAAACATTTTTTAAAAAATTAATTTAAAACCTCTTCTGTTGAGTTAAAAAGCAGAGAGGCTTTAAACACTTCCATTCCTCTTGAATTGTCTGTTATGGAACACAATAGAATTCTTTTCTTTTGAAATTATTTTACTGAACTATTTTGTAACTGTGCTAGACAGAATAATGACTTCCCCAAAGATGTCCACATCCTAATCCTTAGAACCTGTGAATACATTACCTTAGATGGCAAAAGGGATTCTGTAGATCTGATGAAGTTAAGGATCTTAAGATAGATGATTCTGGATTACCTGGGTGGGTCTGGTATAATAAACCACACAAACCCATTGCCAGTGAATAGATCCCAAAGGCCCTATAGGACAGAGTAGAACTGCACCACAGGGTTTCCAAAGCTATAAATCTTTACAGAAGCAGATTGCCACATCTTTCTCCCATGGAGCAGCTGGTAAGTTCGAACCACCATCCTTTTGGTCAGCAGATGAGTACTTTCACCACTGTGCCACCAGAGCTCCTTGATGTAATAATTAGGGCCCTTGTTAAAGGGAGTTAGGAGAATTAGAATCAGAAAAGAAGATGTGATGGCAGAAGCAGAGATTGCTGTGATGCACTTTGAAGAAGTGGGATGTAGCCAGGAGCCAAGGAATGTGACAAACTTGAGTCAATTTCAGCTCATAGTGACCCCATGTGTTAGAGTAGAACTGCCCCTTAGGGTTTCCTAAACTGTAATCCTACAGAAGCAGATCACCATGTCTTCCTCCTCTGGAGTCACTGGGTGGATTAAAACCACTAACCTTTTGGTTAGCAGCTGAGCACTTAAGCATTGCAATACCAGGGCTCCCAGAATCTAAAAAAGACAAGGAAATGTATTATCTCCTAGAGCCTCCAAAATGACCACATCCCTAAATTTAGAACTTCTGACCTCCATAATTATAAAACAATAAACTTTGTCATTTTAAGCCACTAAGTTTGTGGAAGTTTATTAGAGCAGCAATAGGAAACTAATATAGTAACCCTATTATGATTGGCCAAATCCTGTCAGCAAGCTTGCAAATAGGCTGACTTATTGAATATAAATTAACTGCTTCATATGGACCTTCATAAGGAGCTCTAGTGATATAGTGGTTAAGACATTTGGCTGCTAATCAAGAGGTCGGTGGTTCAAACTTAACAGCCACTCTGCAGAAGAAAGATGGGACAATCTGCTTCCATAAAGATTTACTGCTTTGGAAACCCAATGAGGGTCACGATGAGTAGGAATTGACTCAATGGCAGTGAGTTTGTTTTTTTGGTTTTATGGACCTTCATACAGTTGTTTGGCTGCCATTCGTTTATTTAGGTGAGCTTATAGTATAAAGTTGTCATGTATTTCTCAGTATGATATGTGAAAAATCCATGTTGAGAGGTTTAAACATACCTGCATCTGATTACAGTTATAGATATCCACGTTATGATCAACTCATACTTGCCCTTTAATGTTATGTAAATTTGCCCTCACTTTGGAAAGATTGACTCAGCTCCTACTTTTAACAAATTCTTTATCACAATCACCTTCACTTACTGCACATGCAGCTTTTAAAAACACTGAAAAGACTTCCAGTCTTTTCTTGTACTAAAGTTAGGCTAAAAAAGAACCATATACACTTGTACCAACTTACCTATAAATGTGACTTAAAGGCACACTTAAGAAAAGGATCTCATTTGTAACCCAAGGACTGCCTGCACAAACATTTTCATCCACTTTGGTGAGGATATCCTACATTGAGTACATGTAGGAAAGGGCTTGTGCCAGCTAAGCAAACAGGCCTACACAAATTACTTAAGTAATATGTCAGGACTATTTTCTATAGCTGTGTGTTTACACTCAAGGGAACTATATCACTTTGTCACCTTCTGAGCCATAAGGAAATGTGTTCTAAAAACCATTAAACTAAGATGAGGATAAGCTAGTTTTGGGGTGGCAGAAACAATCCCTCTTATGGAGTCATGCAGAAGGAGAGTTGGGTGTAAAAATGCAATTAGATCCCTACCTCAACAGGGAATTTGAGCTTCAGTTTCCTCTTTTCCCCTTCCCTTTTACCCACAGAGATACATAAATTCTCAGGTAACTAGAACAACATCAGTCCATAACTTCTCTAAAACTGAGCACCAAAAGTCTTTCTTGTTCATTGGTCACTTCTCAAGCAAGTGAAAAACCAATCAATAAACATCAGTCCAGCCAGGAATATGTTTCCAGAGGCCTTTGCCTTTAAGTCGCCAGCCCTTTGCTAGCAAAACTTTGCATTGAAATTGGCAAGGCATAGCTACTCCCTTATAAAATATACAAAGTCATTAATAAGGAGATCATGTAGCTACCTCTTATGTCTATTGAAGTATCAATTCTTAACCAGGCATCTGGTTCCCCTTTGTATCTTTACCCTTTCAAGTCTGATAAGAACTGCTCATCAATTATGTACTTCTCCCTCCCAGGGCCATCATCCACCTGTCAATTTGTCCTACTGTGATATCTTGCATGTTTCTGTGATGCTGGAAGCTATGCCTTTGGTACTTCAAATACTAGCAAGTCACCCATGGTGGACAGGTTTCAGCAAAGTTTCCAGACTAAGATGAGGGAGAAAGACCAGACAAACTTTCTTTAAAATTAGCCAAAAAAAAAACCCTATTGATCACAACAGAATATTGTCCAACTAAACTCAAACATGCCATTGATTGTGAAAATGGCACAGGATTGAGCAATGTTTTGTTCTGTTATATGCAAGGTTGCCATGAGTCAGAGCATGCTAGATGGCAGCTAACAACAAAAACAAAAACCTCACTCACAAAGCCTGCTCTTTTTCGAAGGTTCTTGGGTGTCCTGAGTTAAAAGAGGTAGTGTGAGCATTCTTTAATCCTCTTTTCATAACGCCCAGCTCCCATGGTTACATCTTTGAGGGGATATGTTTTTTGAAACCTCACCCACATCCCTACCTGATTGATGTCTTACCTCAAAGCCATTTCTAACATGGCTCCCAACAGCCACACTTCCTATTTCTTTACCAGATTTCATCTACTCTCCTCTCCCTTGTGGAATCCTCTGTGTCCTAATCCTGGCACCTTGCAAGTGGGTAAATAAATCTTCAGCTCATAGTTCCCAGACAGCATCTCCAAATGTGGGGATGTCATGACCACCTACAACAGAAAATAATTTCACAACATTTCCCTCACCCCCCAAAGCCCTGTATGTTTATTTGTTTTCAGTGGAACAGAATTAAAATTAGTTTCATTTGGAGAATTTCACAATACTCTTCAAAATTTTTGAAGATACAATGGAGGAAGATGAACGATGGAATGAAAACCTAAAGACCGTGAGGCATCTCAAGAGTTTGTGGGCCTTTTCTGCTGAGTTGTGCAAACTCAGTCCCATGGGATGTAGGCACAAGTACTGTGGGGAAGCATTTTTCTGTTTGCCAAAAAGCAGTGGTGTTGAATGGCTTGAGAGAGACCACCACATGGCATTTCTCCACTGAGAATTGTGACAAGTTGTAATGGGAAAGTGTGTTCCCAACTCACATCACCTGTAGCCACATAGGAAAAGAGAACTCAATCCAGTTGTTAGTATGTGATGGATTAACCCATATTAGTGTTTTTCTGCATCTTTCTGCTGCCCTTTGATTCTGCCATTAATTGTGTAAGTTAAACAAAGGATATTGCCTGGCTCCTTACTCCCTGGGTGGTGGTTAAGTGCTTGACTACCTGCTGAAAGACCGGCAGTTGAAACCCACCCAAAGGCACCTCAGAAGGTGGATCTGGTGATTGCTTCTGAAAAATCACCACCTTGAAAGCCCCAAGGAGCAATTCTACTTTGTACACAAGGGGTCATCATAAGTCAGAATCAACTCAATGGTAACTAACAACCTCTTAAATAAAGGAGTCCCTGTGGTAGTTAAGGTTGTGTGTCAACTTGGCTGGGCCTGGTTGAGTGGCTGGGCAGCTGGTAGTAGTTATTCCCCATGATAAGACTGGCAATCAACTCCATGGTGGGACCTACCACAAGCAGCTGAGTAGCTCTGTTTGGGATGTGGTCTGCTTCCCGTGTATAAGAAGCAGCTTTGGGAATGGTCTCTAGCTTATGGCACACTTGAACCCTGCATGTAACTAAGCCGTTATTTAGCAGCCAGCCATGCTCTGTCAATCTTGGGACTTGCAATGGATCAATGGCCTGCTGTATTGTTTGGTAACATTGGGACTGTGCCTTTTTACTTGTCAACCTCAGGTTTATCAGCCTCAGCAGCCAGCAGCTGTCTGAGTGAAGAAAAGCCTCTAGGTTCAGTGCCCTAGAGCAGGAGGCAGAGCTGAAGCCCAAAGTTGAGGGGCTTTTGCCCAACCCCTAGGGCCTGGCACTTTGAACTTGGACTTAAAGCCTCCAAAATTGTAAGAGAATAAAACTCCTGGTTTTTCAAGCTATCTCATTTGTGGTATTTCTGTTAGAGGGGCACTAGGTAACCAAAACAGTCCCTGAGTGGTGTAAATGGTTAAGCACTGGGCTACTAATGTAAAGGTTGGCAGTTTGAGTCTACTCAGAGCCATCTCAGAAGAAAGGTCTGGTGATCTGCTTCCAAAGATCAGTTATTGAAAACTTGACGGAGTACAGTCTTGCTCTAAAACATACAGGTTTGCTGTATGCTTACTTACTATAGGAATTGACCTGACAGCAACTGTTTTTGTTTGTTTGTTTTTCACCCCTTGAACAGATTTCAGCAGAGCTTCTAGACTAAGAGAGACTAGGAAGAAAGGACTGGCAACCTACCTCTCATAAATCAGCCAATGAACACCAATGGATCCCAATGGTCCTATCTCTTTGTGCACAAGTGGGGCCAACTTAATGGTAGGTAATAACAAAAATAACCCTTTTTTTCTGTATTGTAATCATCAAGGAAGAAATGAAGGCAATCAGGATGATTCTGGATTGGTATTTCCATGGATGCAATCCTTTATGTCAGTCCCTAGCATTTCAGGTACATGATTTCTCAAGAACTACCCTGGTCTGGTACTCACTGGAGAAGTTTGGTCTTCCAAATTCAAACCTCAATAATTATAAAAACTTATTGGAAATGTTTTCAATATTTTTAAAGTGAAAATATGCCCGTATATTTTAAACAACCCCAGAGGGATCAAGAGTAAGGGAAAGGCACGGCAGGATAAATGGCAGGATTGGCAGCCCAATGCTGAAGGCCCAGTTTTGAGTGTGCCAATGTCAAATTATTGGATGGGATTTCTGACCAAGAATCAAATATTTTCAGCCTCCAGCATTTGTGGAAATTATTTTAGCAGGGAGCAATGGTGGCACTAAGACAATGATTTGTTTTCTCAATGCCCAAATTAAGAAATAGTGTGGCTTGACTTTTTCTTTAAAATATTCTACTTGAATGATGGGAGCCCACAAGATAGAGCTCTATATTTGAAGAAGGATTAGGGGATCTTGAAGACCCAAAGGATCACTCAGTCATAAATCAGTGATACCCAGCCTCAAAGGATGTTCACATACATAAATTATAAGCCAGAAGGAGACACTAAGGAGAAGAACAGAAAAGTTTGTTTGGAGAGTACCACAAATAATTATAAGTTATGGGAACAGAGAAGAAAATAAGACATGTTGATTAGAACCATCAGGATGAATTGGCATTGATTCTGCTGTACAATAGAAATTTTGCTTCACATTTTCTTCCAACAGATGCATAGCATGATGAGTGAGGAACTGAATTGTATTCCAGGTTCAAATTTAAGTTTGGAAATGAAATTTAGGAAGGTATGCCTCATTTCACAGAAACTAAGCAACTTTCTGAATGCTCTTACATAAGTCATCCATCAGGGAGTTCATTTGATTATCTAGTAGGCACAGAACAAAAAAGTATTCTCTTGGTTTTGAGTTATAGTATATGCTTAGACCTTTCTCATTAATTTACTCCTGCCTTCTAATGTTCTTTCTTGTGAATCTTTGCATGTCCTATTACAGTCCAGTCCTAACAGCTCATCTCTTTAAAAACTCAGCAATTTTAATAGTCTTTGAGGGAAAAAAAAAATCGCTTGGTATATTGCCACAGAATATTAAAGCAAACATTTGCTCAGTTAAGTTGCAGCTGTTAATTTTCCTTCAGGTCTTGATAAATGAACCCAATATAAAAGTCACATGACTATTTTATTTCTTCTTTTGAATGAGGACTTGATTAGCAGTATCAGTTTTGTTTTGTTTTTACCATATTCTTAATGTTGCTTTTGACTGCTTGTGGAACTAACTTGTTCTCAGGACTATAGGTCCAGTATCTTGTGACCAGTTGGGTTTCTCCCTTGGTCAGCCAGTGATGGGTATATTGCCAGCCATTGACAGAACTGGCTGGTGGGCATGACATCTGGGCACAGTCATAGATGTGCCACTACTCCAGGCCTCCTGAAAAAACCCTGTCCCCACCCTGGGCTCCATTGTTCCTCTCCTGGAACCCAGCCATTTCAAACCCACTCATCCCTCACAACTTTGGCCTCCCTCTGTCCTAAGCCTCAACCAGAATCATCTTAAGTGTCCTGTATCCCAGTTCTCAAGCCCCAGAAGGATTTTGCTCATGAGTACCTGTTCACAAGGCCATGTTCCAGAACTCTTGGAGGGCTGTGCTCAACTCCAGAGATCTCAGCCCACTGCCCACTGTGATTACTCTGACCTTCTGGGCTCTCCTGCATCCTCTGTGCACTTGCCACTCCCATCTCATTCTCAGCAGATACCTGGCCATCTTGTTCAACTGAGAGGACCAAGGGTAACCCAGAGAAAATAAGCTCCATGAAGGATCATTATTGCTTTACTGACATCTCCAGCACTTGCAATAGTGCTCAGCACATATTCTGTAGTCAGTGAAGTTCTTTTTCCCATTGGATGAATCCTGTACACTCTGCTCCTCTCTTCCTTCCTTTCTTCCCTTTAGGAAAGAAGAAGTGGCTTATCTCCTACTTAAGGATCATTCCACTTGCCTAATCATTCTTGTCTTCTCTACAAACCTGGTTGTTTTCTGGTTTCTTTATAGAACTATTAGCTTCATCTTCCTCTGGGCTTCAAGCATAGCATTGCTCTTCTCTAAATGCATTCTCTTTCTCATCTTTTTTATATATTTTTTTTTCCATGTAAGACATTGAAAACTTGCCTTTGTCAGCATTAAAAAAAAGTAGGGGGAGCAGATTATAACTTAAAGGAGGGACAGATCATATCTAATGAGTTTAGGAGCTCTGGTAGCATAGTGCCGAAGGCATTTGACTGCTAAACAGAAGGCTGGAGGTTCAAACCCACCAGTCACTCCTCGGAAGGAAGATGAGGCAATCTACTTCCATAGTGATACTGCCTGGGAAACCCAAGGAGGGATCGCTATGAGTACAACAACAACAAGGCAGAACTTTATGGAAGAAGCAACATTGGAAAGTGGCTATGATGTTTTCTTAAAATGTTTGGAGTTAGTTGCTAACATTAAAAACAAAAGTAGAGATTTCACCTAAAATCATGATTTATGCAGATTCCTGAAAAATTAGAAAATGCAGTAAGGCTGGGAGCTCAGGTGGTGTAGTGCCTAAGGCATTTGACTGCTAACCAGAAGGCTGTTGGTACAAACCAACCAGGCACTCCTAGGAATGAAGATTGGGCAATCTACTTCTGTGGAGATACCGCCTCAGAAACCCAAGGAAGGGTCACTATAAGTCTGAATAGACTTGACAGCAATGAGTTTGGTTTTTGGTTTAGTAAGGCTGGGTCAGCATAACCACATGTCATCAGCCACGAAGAGGTCAGGAGTAGCCATTCCTTTGAAGAAGGCTTTTACCTACATTCCACATATTCTTCTGCAATGTGGCCTCACCACTCTGCCATTAACAAATGGGGTTGAATGCCTCTCCCCTTGAATCTGGGCTGCCCTTGGTGACTGTTTGTAATCAACAGACTTCAATGAAAGAGATACTGAATAACTTCTGAAGCTAGGATAGAAAGGACCAAGTAGCTCCCACCTGCTTCTCTTGAAATGCTCATTTTCTGGACACTCCCTCTAAGATGCTTCCTCCTGGAACCCAACCACCATGCTGTGAGGAAGCCGAAGCCAAATGGAGAAGCCATGTGTAGGCTGTCTCATGAACAGCCTCTTCTGAGCCCAGGCCTTTGGCCATCTCATCACAGTCCAGTTGAAACTTAAGACATTATGGATCAGATACAAAATATTCCTGATAAGCCTTGTCCAAATATGCATTCCACAGAATCCAGAATTTATAAAATTATATTATTGTATACCACTAAATTTTGAGGTTCTTTGTTATGTAGCACTAGATAACTGGGACATCATGTCTTTACATTCTCTCCCATATTTAGCACAGGGTCACTTGCAGGGTGGTTACTCATTATTTTAAACTAATTAGATCTTAGAGAGTAAAAGCACTTAAAGTGCTCACCTATTTTATTTCTCCTTCTCATTTCAACACTGTGAGATGCAAACACTGCCAGCTCACTTGAGAGAAAAGGTATTTCCATACTTGGCATGTAGAAATAATGTTTTTAATTTTGTTTGCAAAGACATCTGCGGGCACATAATTCTATGATCAGGCATTCACTCAGGCTCCTATTTATATAGTGTAGTTTTTATGCTGAACTTGGTTGTGTGCTGTTTGCATGACAGACACAGAGAAGAAAAGAACTGAACTGCACTGAACTCTTTCACTCTGTCATTTGATCAAGTGCAATAACCTCCAGCTCCTCTCACCTTCCTCCAGCAAACACATCCTAACCATCTGAACCAAATTCACCTAAACTTCCCTGTTGGTGGCAGTGGTAAATGCCATCGAGTCAGCTCCAACTCATAGTGACCCTATGTACAACAGAATGAAACACTGCCTGGTCCTGTGCCAACCTTGCAATTGTTGTCATGCTTGAGCTCATCATTGCAGCCACTGTGTCAATCCGTCTCATTGAGGGTCTTCCCCTTTTTTTCTGACCCTCTGCTTTACTAATCATAATATTCTTCTCCAGGGATTGGTCCTTTCTGACAACATGACCAAAGTACATGAGATGAATTCTGGCCATTCTCAATTCTAAGGTGCATTCTAGCTGTGTTTCCTCCAAGACAAATTTGTTCAGTCTTCTATCAGTTCATGGTACAATCAATATTCTTCACCAACACTACAACTCAAATGTGTCAATTTTTCTGCTGTCTTCTTTATTCATAGTCCAGCTCTTACATAAAGCTATTGAAAATACAATGGCTGGTATCAGGCATACCTTAGTCTTGAAAGTGACATCTTTGCTCTCTAACACTTTGTTGTTGTTGTTGTCATGTGCCGTCGAGTCAGACCCGACTCATAGTGACCCCTCCTTGGGTTTCCAAGACAGTATCACTATGGAAGTAGATTGCCCAACTTTCCTTCTGAGGAGTGTCTGGTGGGTTTGAACTGCCAGCCTTCTGGTTAGCAGTCAAGTGCCTTAGGCACTACGCTACCAGAGCTCCTCTCTAACACTTTAAAGAGATCTTTTGCAGCAGATTTGCCTAATGCAATACATCATTTATTTCTTGACTGCTGCTTCTGTTGGTGTTGATTGTGGACCCAAGTAAAATGAAATCCTTAATAACGTCAATCTTTTCTCCATTTACCATGATGCTCCTTATTGGTACAGTTGTGAGGATTTTTTTTTTTTTTTTTTTAATGTTGCAGTGCAATTCCATATTGAAAACTACAGTCTTTTTTGATCTTCATCAGAAAGTACTTCTGGTTCTCTTCACTTTCAGTAAGCAAGACTGTGTCATCTGTACATCATAGCTTATTACTGAATCTTCCTCCAAAGCTGATGCCACATTCTTGTTCATGTAGTACAGTTTCTCAGATTATGTGCTCAGCATACAGATTGAATAAGTACATTGAAAGGATGCAACCCAGACCCACAGTTTTCTTGGTTTTAAAACACAGTATACCCTTGTTCTATTTGAAGGACTGCCTTTTGGTTTATGTACAGTTTCTGCATGAGCACAATTAAGTGTTCTGGAATTCCCATACTTCACAATGTTATCCATAATTTGTTATGATCCACACAATACTTTTGCATAGTCAATAAAACACAGATAAACATCTGTCTGGTATTCTTTGTTGTCAGCCAAGATCCATCCAACATCAGCAATGATATTCCTCATTCCATGTCCTCTTCTGAATCCAGCTGGAATTTCTGGAAGTTCCCTGTCAATATACTGTTGCAACAGTTTTTGAATTATCTTCAGCAAGATTTTATGTATGTGTCATATTAATGATATTATTCAATACTTTCCACATTCTGTTGGATCACTTTTCTTTGGAATGGACATAAATATGGATCTCTTCCAGTTGGTTGGCCAGGTAGCTGTCTTCCAAATTTCTTGGCATAAACGTGTGAGCACCTCCAGTGCTGCATCCACTTGTTGAAATGTCTCAATGGGTATTCTATCAATTCCTGGAGCCTTGTTTTTTGCCAATGATTTCAGCAGCTTGGGCTTCTACCTTCCATAACATTGGTTCTTGATCATACGCTACCTCCTAAAATGGTTGACTGTCAACCAATTCTTTTTGGTACAGTGACTATGTGTATTCCTTCCATTTTCTTTTGATGCTTCCTGTATCATTCAATATTTTGCCCACAGAATCCATCAATATTTCAATTCAAGACTTGAAATTTTTCTTCAGTTCTTTCAACTTGAAAAATGACAAACATCTTCTTCCCTTTTAATTTTCTAACTCCAAGTGTTTACACATTTCATTATACTACTTTATTTTGTCTTCTCAAGGTGACCTTTGAAATAATCTGTTCAGTTCTTTTACTTCATCATTTCTTCCATTTGCTTTAGCTACTCTACATTCAATAGCAGGTTTCAGAGTCTCTTCTGACATCCATTTTGGTCTTTTCTTCCTTTCCTGTCTTGTCAATGACCTTTTGCTTTATTCAGGTATGATGTCCTCGATGTCATTCCATAGCTTGTCTGGTCATTAGTCATTGGTGTTCACTAAGTCAAATCTGTTCTTCAGAGAGTTTCTAAATCCAGATGGGACATACATGAGGTCATATTTTGCTCTTGTGCTTGTTTTAATTTTCTTCAGCTTCAACTTAAATTTGTATATGAGCAATTGATGGTCTGTTCCACAGTCAGCCCTTGGCCATTTTCTGACTGATGATACTAAGCTTCTTCTTAGCCTCATTCCACAGATAGAGACAATTTGATTCCTGTGTATCCCATCTGACGAGGTCCACATGTGTAGTCCCCATTTATGTTGGTGAAAAAAAGGCATTTGCAATAAATAAGTCACTGTCTTTCAAAATTTTATCATGCCATCTCTGGCGTCATTTCTATCACCAAAGTGTATTTTCCAATTAATTACCAATGCTGCTTTTTTGTTTCCAACTTGTACATTCCAGTATTTATCAATCATCTTGATTGCATGTTTGGTCAATTTCAGACTGCCAAAGTTCATAAAAATCTTCAATTTCTTCATCTTTGGCTTTAGTGGATGGTCAGTAAATGTGCAAAATAGTAGTATTAACTGGTATTTCTTGTAGGTATATGGATATTATTCTATCACTGACATCATTGTACCACTTGAAATGTTCTTTTTGACAATGAATGGGATGCTATTCCTCTTCAACTTCTCATCCTTGGCTTAGTAGACCATATGGTTGTCAGATGTAAAATGGCCAATACCAAAGCATTTCAGCTCATTAAAGCCTAGGATATCAATCTATATGAATTGCATTTCATTTTGACAACTTCCAATTTTCCTACATTCATATTTTGTAATTCCACCTTCCAATTATTAATGGATATTTGTAGTTGTTTCCTCTCATTTTGAATTATACCACATTAGCAAATGAAGATCCTGCAAGCTTTCTCTACTTTGAGGAGGCAGTTCTTCCCCAGTCATATTCTGAATGCCTTCCATCCTGAGGTGTTCATCTTCCAGCACTATATCAGATAATGTTTCCCTGCTATTCATAAGGTGTTCAGTGGTCAGTTTTCTCAGAAGTGGACTTGGCCACGTCCTTCTCACTTGTCTGTCTTAGTCTGGAAGTTCCAATGAAACTGTCTACCATGAGTGACCCTGCTAGTATTAGAAACTTTGGTGGCATAGCTTTTAGCATCACAGCAACATACAAACCATCACAGTACAACAAACTGAGAGACAAGTACTGGTAAACTTCCCTTATATCCATTAAAACCACACTGTAAAATATTCAGAGTCAAACAGACACAAAAGACTCTATTGATGAGATATTTACTGACATAAATCTGAGTGATCAATTGGTATCAGAATATGAAGAGGGGTCATGTTCAAGGTCAAAATGTTGCTGTTGAGTTGATTCTGATTTATAATGATCCTATAGGAAAAAGTAGAACTTCCCAAAGGGTTTCTAAGGCTGTAATGTAGTTTACATGTGTTGCAGAAAATCCAGAAAACACAGAGAAACATAAAGAAGAAAATTAAAATGACCTCAAATCTCAACACCTAGAGAATAATAGCATTGTTGGTTTTAGGCTACCTTCTTCTCTATTTTTTATTCATACATATATACAAATGAAAGGAGCTCTGGTGGCAGAGTGGATAAGGCATTTGGCTGCTAACCAAAAGATTAGCAGTTTAAACATACCAGCTGCTCCACGGAAGGAAGATGGGGCAGTCTACTTCCATGAAGATTTACAGTCTTGGAAACCCAATGGGGGTTGCTATGAGTCAGAATAAACTGGATGGTAGTGAGTTTAGTTTTTGGTTTTCATATACAAATGAAGTTCCAGAGGTCAGATCTTATTGTAACCCTCTGTCCCTTATCATCGTATTGTGCACACTTTCCCATGCCATTAAATATTCATCTATAGTATAATTTTATGCATAGTATTCTATATATAGCTATCTCATAATTTATGTAATAACCTCCTATTGACATTTAGGTTGTTTTAAGTTCTCTCCTATTATTAATATCATAGAAATGAATATCCATTCTTGTCTTTGTTCCACAGGCGTATCTGCAGTCATTTTCTAGATAAATGTCCAGAAATGGAATTGTTGAGTCAACCCACTGCCATTGACTCTATTCTGACTGATAGCAACCCTATAGGACAGAACTGCCCCCAAAACTATAAATCTTTACAGAAGCAGACTGCCTCATCTTTCTCCCACAGAGCAGCTAGTGAATTTGAACCACTGACCTTGTGGTTAACAGCCAAATGCTTTAACCTCTGCACCACCAGAGCTCCTTTGCTAAATCAAAAGTACCATATTTTCAAGACTTTTGATTCTTATTGCCAAAATTTCCTGTATAATCATATTTCCACTAACAGGGTTGAGAGTGCTCATTTTACCAAACCCACATTAATTGGGAAACATTTCCTTATGGCAAATCAATGGTCATTGTTCCTTGGATTTAACAATGCCAAAGGGGCAAGGAGGCTGCATCTTTTGACCTCCTCTAACCCCACAAGAGAAAGATAGAATCACCATCAGTAGCCCAAGGCCTATTTCTGTGAGGCCAGACATACTGCCTCCCTCCAGCCCTTTCACCAACCCTGACAACAACCGTTCCTCCCATAGCACCTACCACCTCTCTGCTGGGTTCAATAACTTGCTACAGTGGCCACACAAAACTCACAGATTATGAGGTTTATTAGGGAAGCAACAGGTTACAATTCAAGTTCAGGAACACGTTCAGTCTCTCTCAGCCCACCGTCTCTCAGCCAACAGTCTCTCTCAGTCTCTCTCTCAACAATGCGTGTCTCCCGGTGTCTCTCTCAGCAGTACGTGTCTCTCAGTGTCTCTCAGCTGGCAGTGAGAGATTCTTTCTGCCTCCAGGAGGGCTCCTTTTGAACCTGGCAGAGTGGCCAAACCAACCAATCACAGCATTAGAATTCTACACACTTGAGACAGAGTGAAATTCCTAGGAAATTACTTTGTGCTGCTCCCAACAGAAATACCTCAGGTGGATAACTTTCACAATCAGGAGCTACTCAGTTGCTCATGGCAAATTCCACCACAGAGTTTATAAAGACTTATGGCTAGAAAAGCCACACTATGTAATTTACTACACCACAAACAATAATGCACCAATGGACAACCACAAAGCACTGAAGGTAGTTGGGAAAGCAGAACAAATCTCTGAAAATGAAAAACATACCTGTTACAGAGGAAGTAAATGAGACCCAGGGAAAGCAAGTGATTTGCCCAAAGGCTCACAGACAGTCAGTGGATACCTCTGGCATTGGACTTGAGTGCAAATGTTGGACTGATCAAACAATGACCAATTGTGATCACAGTGTCAGATCAATAAGTTAATAATTGTCCTGGCTAATCTGACCTCCTCCTGCAACTTATATTTTAAAGCATTTTATTTAGGCAGCTTTCCATACCAACCTTGATGAATCCCAATGATAGAAGTTCTTCAGAACACTAAAATGAGCCAAATCCTTTTCATGCTTGCTTTTTAGCATAAATTCTTAGTCTGGTCAAACCTTGTTGACAATAAGCCTCGTACCAGGCTAAAAGAAGGGCTAACTGGTCTGTGAGCAAGAGCAGTGGGTTTTCTAAAGAAGAGCAGTGATCTGTCTAAAAAAGAGTGGTGAGTAGACTTTCTAAAGAGCAGTTGTCCTCCCTAAAGAAGAGTGTCTATCTCCCTAAAGAAGAGCATAGGCAGCAGTATCTCCTCTACTTCAAGACACATGACATGCTGTAGACAAAAGCAGCTGGTAAGGCTGGGGAAGTATTGATCTGTTATTATTTCAGACCTTTATCCCTTGAAAACTCACCATCCCACTTCTCATAACATGCTCATGGAAACTGGATCTCATCCCTGGCTCTTTAAGCATTTGGCACACCACATCACCACTCTGTTCCTGATTTTCATCCCACTTTCTGGTATCTATTGAAATGTTTCTGCTTCTTCATTTTAGTCTTACATATGCAGTACAAATTTCAGGTCATAAACTCAGAAATGTTCATTTCTTTGATTTTTAAAATAACTGACTTAAATTTCTGTTTCAAGCTCTTATTTTGCCAAACTGTAGAACTCAGGGTTACCTCAACCTATTCAAACCCTTCTCCACTGCCCTATTCTCCCCATCCCCTGGGATTTTTCTACTTTCTGAGGATTTAGGGTGGGGGCTTGCCTCCATTGTTGTCTGTGCACGTTGACACATGCTGAAGCCTCTGCATTTCTGTTAGGCCCATGTCACCATGATGCCCTCCTGCACCTCTCCAAGTCCTTGTTGGAAGTTGCTCTCTTTCTATTACTTCTGTGAAACTCTGAGGTGCATGGACACATCTGGCTACTCTCAGCACTGACATGAGTGCAGGGAAATTGCAAAATGTCACTGAATCATCTGCCTGGATATGCCACCCAGCTTTCCCTTCTCCAGTACTCATGCTAAGCCCAGAAGACTCCTCTAAGGGTCACCAGCTTTTTGAGAATCCCAAGAAGCGATTCTTCCTAAAGAATGGCAACACCTCACTCTGGATTCCCCATACCCTTGGGCACTGCTTTCATTGTTCTCTCCACTATAGGCCCGCTCTCACTGCTACATAGGTCCACCACACCCTACTTTTTAGCTGGATCACATTTCAAAATCCTACATTTGAAACACTTCAGCTTATAGAATGGAAGAAGCTGGTGAGCAGAAGGAAACGTTTGGAACTAAAAACATAATTTTTAATACATTACATTATTATCGTGTTCCTCACAGATCTATTGTTCTGGTTACCTAGTGCTGCTCTGATGAGAAATATACCACAAATGTAATGGCCTTAACAAACATGAGTTTATTCTTACAATTTGGAGGCTTTAAGTCCAAGTTCAAAGTGGCAGGCTCTAGGGGCTGGGTGAAAGCCCCTCAACCTTGGGGTTCAGCTTTGCCTCCTGTTCCCAGCCCACTGAAGCTAGAGGTGTTTCTTCACTCAGACAGCTGCTGGCTGCTGAGGCTGACAAGCCCCAAGGTTGGCAAGTAAAAAGGCACAGTTCTGATCTTACCAAACCACATGGCAGGCCATTAACTTAAGTCCATCATAAGTCCCAAGGTCGGCAGAGCATAACAGGTTGCTGAGCAACGACATGGCTACGTGCAGGGTCCAAGCATGCCATAAGCTAGAGACCATTCTCTAAACTTCTCCTTATATACAGGAAGCAGAGCACATCCCAAAGGCAGCTATTCAGCTGCTTGTGGTAGATCCCACCATGGAGTTGATTGCCAGTCTCGTCATGCGGAATACAATGACCAGCTGCCTAGCCACTCAACCAGGCCCAGCCTAGCTGACACACAAACACAACCATCACATCTATCATCAACTTTTGGCACTCTGAAATTCTCTCTGTGGTTGTTCTCAGGTAGGCCCGGTCTACCTGCCCCACTTCTGAGTAGTTCTACTCTCAGCCATGACCATCAATGTGAAAGTGCCTCAAGTGCATGGCCAAAACAGAAATCTATGTCTGCCTCTCTTATTATGTTTTTCACCCTAGAGAATAAGAATATGTTTTATACCATCACCTCCTAGACCCTTCTATCCTACCCCCTTGCCACTTCTTTCATGAAACTTTCTCCAACTGATCTGTCACTCAGTGATGGTTTTCTTCTCAAGTCCTATAGTGTCAAACACTCATGTCTTGCTAAGTATGTGCTGCCCAGTAGTTGTTTTGTGATCTTCTGGGGACAAGGGCTTTGTCTCTTTCACGTGTATCCCCAGGAGTCAGTACAGGGCTGGGGATACAATAGGTACTCATCAGGCATAAGGTTAAAAGATTTGGAATTCTTCAAAAGAAAAGACTGTGTCTTGTACCTCATAGGAACCCCAAAGCCCAAAACATCCATGGGTTCTGAATGAGCATTTGGGCATAAAGATGATAGTGAATTGAGACAACACTAAAGGATCCATCCTAAAAAAAGTATTTTTAATTTCTGAAAGTCCTGATAAAACATTCTCATTACTAAATATTCAAGGAGGACATATATGAATCCTCTATATTAATTGCCTCCTTAACAAAAATTTCATTTTGTTGACTGGATTATCTATAGTGTAAAAATCATTCTACACATGTCTAAAACCAACTAACAAAATAATGATCATATATTATGTACCTAATATTTGTCTGACAGACAACTGAAAGAACTGAAGAAAAAATAAAAGACTTGAGTTGCAATATTGAAAGATCCTATGGGCAAAATATTGAATGATGCAGGAAGCATCAAAAGAAGATGGGAGGAATATACAGAGTCATTGTACCAAAAAGAATTGGTTTATGTTCATCTATTTCAGGAGGTGGCATATGATCAAGAACCAATGGTACTGAAGGAAGAAGTCAAGGCTACACTGAAGGAATTGGCGAAAAACAAGCCTCCAGGAATTGACAAAATTCCTATTGAGATGTTTCAACAAATGGATGTCATGCTGGAGACACTTTCTCATCTATGCCAAGAAATTTAGACGACAACCACCAGGCCAACCAATTGGAAGAGACACATATTTGTACTCATTCCAAAGAAAGGTGATCCAACAGAATGTGGAAATTATCAAACAATATCATTAATATCACACACAAGTAAAATTTTCTTGAAGATAATTCAAAAATGGTTGCAGCAGTATATTGACAGAACTTCCAGAAATGCAAGGTGGATTCAGAAGAGGACGTGGAACAAGGGATATCATTGCTGATGTCAGATGGATCTTGGGTGAAAGCAAAGAATACCAGAAAAATGTTTACCTGTGTTATATTGGCTATGCAAACACATTTGATTGTGTGTATCATAACAAAGTATGGATAACAGTGAAGAATGGGAATTCCAGAGCACTTTATTGTGCTCATGAGGAACCTGTATATAGATCAGGAGGCTGTTGTTCGAACAGAACAAAGGGATACTGCATGGTTTAAAATCAAGAAGGGAGCATGTCAGGATTGTATCTTTTTACCACGCTTATTCAATTTGTATGCTGAGCAAATAATCCGAGATGCTGGACTATACGAAGAAGAACAGGCATCAAGATTGGAGAAAACAACCTGCAATATGCAGACGACACAACCTTGCTTGCTGAAAGAGAAGATGACTTGGAGTACTTACTGGTGAAGCTTAAAGACTACAGTCTGCAGTATGTATTACAGCTCAACATAAAGAAAATGAAAATCCTCACAACTGGTCCAGTAAGCAGCATCATGATAAATGGAGAAAAGAATGAAGTTATCAAAGAATTCACATTACTTGGTTCCACAATCAATATCAATGGAGGAGGCAACTGTCAAGAAATCAGATGTTGTAATGCACTGGGCAAATCTGCTGCAAAAGACCTCTTTCAAGTGCTAAAGAGCGAACATGTCTCTTTGAAGACTAAGGTGCACCCAAGCCATGGTATTTGCAATTGCCTCATATGCATGTGAAAGCTGGGCAATGAAAAAGGAAGACTAAAGAAGAGATGATGCTTTTGAGTTGCGGTGCTGGAGTATACTGAAAGTACTATGGACTGCCAAAAGAACTAACAAATCTGCCCTGGAAGAAGTGCAGCCAGAATGCTCCTTGGAAGGGAGAACAACCAGACTTCGTCTCACCTACTTTGGTCATGTTGTGAGAAGGGACCATTCCCTGGAGAAAGATATCATGCTTGGTAAAGTGAAGGGTCAGCAAAAAATTAGGGAAGATCCTCAAGGAGATAGAGTGACACAGTGGCTGCAACAGTGGGCTCAGGTATAGCAAAGATTGTGAGGCTGGTGCAGAACCAAGCAGTGTTTCATTCTGTAGTGCATAGGCTCACTGTGAGTCAGAGCCTACTCGATGGCACCTAACAACAATATTTGTCTAGCTCTGGGTTTGGAGAAATGGAGAGTGGAAAATAAAGGAAACTGTAAAAGGGGAGATGCTTGTTCCACAAAGAGCTTATAGTCTGTTATGGGTTAAACTTATGCCCCTTAAAAAGATATGCTCAAGTCCTAACCCCCAGTACCCATAAATGTGATCTTATTTGGAAATAGGATCTTTGCAGATATGATTAATCAAGTTCAGATGAGATCATGTTGGAGTAGGCTGGGCCCTCATCCAATATGAATTGTATCCTTATAAAAAGAAAAGGAAGAGACCTAGAAACAGAGAGATACAGAAGGAAAGTATCCACATGAAGATAAGGCAGAGAATGGAGTTATGTCACCACAAGAAAAAGAACATCCAGCATTACCAGAAGCTGTGAGGGGCAAGAAAGGATCCTTTCCTAGAGACTTTGGAGGGAGTATGGCCTGGTCAAGACCTTCATTTTGGACTGGGATTCAGAACTGTGAAAGAATAAATTTCTTTTGTTTTAACTCGCCAAGTTTATGGTTCCTTGTTACAACTAATAACAAGAAAATTAGTGCACAGTCTACTTTCAGAAAAGACATACATACCCCAAGTAACAAGAGGAGAATGTAGGCAATAATGAAGAATAAGGTTATATAACAGAGACTATCCCCCCCCCCAAAAAAAAGAAAGAAAAGAAAAACATTGAGCAGCTGATGAGAAATTCCCAGAGGGCTCAATGATAGCTTCACAGACACAAAGGAGCTTGGGTCAAACTTGTGTCACTAGATCCAGAGTTGCCAGCCTTCTGGTTAGCAGTCAAATGTCTTAGGCACTACACCACCAGAGCGCTTAACAAGTAAAAGCCCTTGCAAATGCCCAAGCATTTCGAGCATAAAGAGAAACACTCAATGCTATGTGTACTTAATTTAATACGCAGTTTATTAATCTCATAAGCCTATTAAATATTGTTCTTCTAAAAATTCAAATACCACATACCCAACTAATAAAATAAAACATGAATTTGCAAATTAAAAATTCCCTGACATTTAAACATTGATTACAAACTTTTTTAATCGAATTTTCCTAATAATTCAATTAAAATCACAAATCTAATATATTAGATTCTCTTACATGCTTCAAATAGTTTGAATATTATCACAATGATAAGACTTTATTACAATTACACTTAAACCACTTACAAAGGTACTTAATAATATCATGGACTTAATTTTTCTCTCTACTTATTTTTATTCATCTCTCTTCTTGAAGTTACTTGGACAATGTAAGATAATTTCTACCTCTTCCTCTTGTGTTGTTAGCTGCTACTGAGTTGACCCTTGATTCATGGCAACCTGCAAACAGCACTGTGAAACTCTAAACAGTCCTATGCCTTCTCTATGATTGGTTGGAGATTAGATAGCTGTGATCCCTAGGGTTTTCATTGGATGATTTTCAGAAAAAGATCACCAGGCCTTTCTTCCTAGTATGACTTAATCTGGAAGCTCTGCTGAAACCCATTCATCATCATAGCAACAAGCAAGCCTCCACTGACAGACTGGTGCGCTGCATATAAGGTGCATTGGCTGGAAATCAAACCTGATTCTCTCAAATGGAAGGCAAGAATTCTACCACTGCACTACCAATTTATCAGACACAAAGTGAAAGCCCCTCAGCCTAATCATATCAGATTAGGCAAGGCAGCAAATACTAGGTTCTATACAAATTGAGTCTTAGAATGTAGAATATGGTTATAACATCCAAGGAAATTCAACTCTTAACTTCCAAGCTGGGCTCCTTTTTATAATTGAATTTTGATTGCTATATTTGAATATCTTCCATTTACCCTCCTGCAAACAAAGTTCACCTTTCTCCACCTTGCTTTCTGCCCTGGGAGCCCAACTTGTATGTTCTCATGGGTAATGTTTTAGTTTCTTAGTGCTGCTGTCACAGAAATGCCACAAGTGAGTGGCTTCTAGGAACAGAAATTTATTTTCTCATAGTTCTGGAGTCCAAAAGTCCAAATCAGGGTCTTAGTCATGTTAATTCCTTTCTTGTAGGTAGTCCTCCCAGGTGTTCCTTGGTTCCTTGGCTGGCAGATGATTCTCACATGGTGTCTGTCTCCCCTATGTGTGTTTGTATCTCTCTCTACACTACTCTTTTTGTAACTGAGAAGTGATAAGGTTTAGGATCCACTCTACACTGTCATAACCTCAACTGATTGATTATATTACATTGAATTATATTGTGAAGATGATTACATTACATTGTTATTGTTAGGTGCTGTTGAGCTAGTTCTGACTCATAGCAACCATATGTACAACAGAACAAACTGCTGCCTTGTCCTGCACCATCCTCACAATAGTTGCTATGTTTAAGCCCATTGTTGCAGCCACTGTGTCAATCCATCTCACTGAGGGTGTCCCTCTTTTTTAACTGTTCTCCTACTTTACCAAGCATGTCCTTCTCCAGGGATTAGTCCCTCCTGATAACATGTGCAAAGTGCTTGAGATGAAGTCTCACCATCGTTGCTTCTAAGATGCATGCTGCTCTGGTTACCTAGTGCTGCTCTGACAAGAATATATACCATGAATGGGATGGCTTAAACAAACAGGAGTTTATTCTTACAATTTGGAGGCTTTAAGTCCAAGTTCAAACTGCCAAGCTCTAGGGGCTGGGTGAAAGCCCCTCAGCCTTGAGCTTCAGCTCTGCCTCCAGCTTCCAGCCCCCTGAAGCTAGAGACATTTTTTTTTCACTCAGACAACTGCTGGCTACTGAGGCTTCCAAACTCAAGGTTGACACATAAAAAGGCACAGTCCTGATGTTACCAAACCACATGGAAGGTCATTAGTTCAAGTCCATTGTAAGTCCCAAAGTCAGCAGATCATGGCAGGCTACTGAACAATGACACAGCTACATGCAGGGTCCAAGCGTGCCATAAGCTAGAGACCATTCCCCAAGGCTTCTGCTTATATACAGGAGGCAGACCACATTCCTTAAGGCAGCTACTCAGCTGCTCATAGTAGATTCCACCATGGAGTTGATTACCAGTCTCATCATGGGGAATACTACATCCAGCTGCCCAGCCATTTAACCAGGCCCAGCCAAGCTGACACACTGACACACAAACTGACCTACCACACACGCTATCTGTACTTCTTCCAAGACAGATTTGTTCATTCTTCTGGCAATATTCTTCACCAACACCGTAATTGAAAGGCATCAACTCTTCTCTGGTCTTCCTTATTCATTGTCCAGCTTTCACATGCATATGAATAAAACCCAAAACACCAAACTCACTGCCATTGAGTCGCTTCGACTCATAGCCACCCCTCCTTGGGATTCCATGGCAGTATCTCTACAGAAGAAGATTGCCCAATCTTCCTTCTGAGGAGTGGCTGGTGGATTTGACCCAACTGCCTTTTGGTTAGGAGTCAAATGCCTTAGGCATTATGCTACCTACTCTTCACCAACACCATAATTCAAAGGCATCGATTCTTCTTTGGTCTTCCTTATTCATTGTTCAACTTCTGCATGCATAAGAGACTATTAAAAAACAGTGGCTTGGGCCAAGTTCATGTTAGTCCTCAAAGTGATGTTTTTTGCTTTAAAAAAGTCTTTTGCAGTGGACTTGCCCAATGCAATATGTCGTTTTATTTCTTGATTGCTGCTTCCATTGGCATTGATTGTGGATCCCCAAAAAATCAAATTCTTGACAATTTCAGACTTTCTCCAGTTTTTATGATATTGCCTTACATGTTGTTTACATTATGGAAAGTAATTTGCTCTACCCAAGCTCACCTGATTAAATCCTCACGGCTGGACCTATAAGCAGCATTACGATAAATGGAGAAAAGATTGAAATTGTCAAAGACTTCATATTGCTTTGTTCTACAATCGACACCAATGGAAGCAGCATTCAGGACATGAGAGGACATATAGCACTGGGCAAATCAGCTGCAAAGGACCTCTTTCAAGTGCTAAAGAGCAAAGATGTTTCCTTGAGGACTAAGGTGCACCTGACACAAGCTGTGGTATTTTCAATCACCTCATATGCATGTGAGAGCTGGACGATGAATAAGGAAGACCAAAAAAGAATTGATACTTTTGAGCTTTGGTGTTGGCAAAGAATGCTGAAAGGTCCGTGGACTGCTAAAAGAACTAATAGGTCTGTCCTGGAGGAAGTGCAGCCAGAATGCTCCTTGGAGGCGAGAATGGCCAGACTTCGTCTCCCATACTTTTGTGATGTTGTCAGAAGAGACTATTCCCTGGAGAAGGATGTCATGCTTGGTAAGGTAGAGAGGGTTGATGAGAGAGGGGAAGGCCCTCAACTAGATGAATTGACATGGTACCAGTGGCATGGACTCAACTGTAGCAAGAATCATGGAGCTGGCTCAGGACCAGGTGGTGTTTCATTCTGCTGTGCATAGGGTCGCTGTGAGTTGGAGACAACTCGACAGCACCTAACAACAACAACAACAACCAGCACCTCAACAACAAAAAGATTAACAATCCAGTTTTAAAATGGGCAGAAGACATGAATAGACACTTCACCAAAGAAGATATTCAGGTGGCCAGCAAATACATGAAGAAATGCTCATGATCATAAGCCATTGGAGAGATGGAAATCAAAACAATAATGAGATACCATCTCACACCAGCACTAATGGCAAAGTTTAACAAGACAGAAAATAGGAAAGGCTGTCAAGGATGTGGAGAGATTGGGACTCTCATACTCTGCTGGTGGGACTGTCAAATGATACAACTACTGGGGAAAGCAGTATGGTGATTCCTTAAAAAGCTGGAATTAGAAATATCATTTGACCTAGCAATGCCAGTACTAGGTATATATCCTAAAGAAGTGAAATCCAGGACAAGAAAGAAGAAATACATACACACCCATGTTCATCGCAGCACAATTTACAACAGCAAAGAGATGGAAACAACCTATGTGCCCCTCAACAGAAGAATGGATAACCAAACTATGCTACATACACATAATGGAATACTATGAAACACTAAATAATAATGAAGAATCTGTGAAACACCACATAACATGAATGAACACAGAGGACATTATGCTGAGTGAAATAAGTCAATCACAGAGGGACAAATATAGTATTAGTTCATTATTGTAAAAAGTCAAGGAAAGATTTATATATGGAAGGAAATGTTCTTTGTTGGTTATCAGAGGTGGGAGGGAACAATGTGGAAAAAAAAATGCATTGACCCATGTCACTTTAGTTTTGTGTATTTCACTGTATATAAATTATATTTCAATAAAATGTATTTTTAAAAAATTAGCCATTGAAAACCCTATGGCACACAGTTCTACTCTGACACACAAGGGGTTGTCATGCCTGAAAATCAACTCAATGGTAGCTGGTAATGGTAGCCTTATTAGAAACTTATTAATATCTCATTTTAATTAGTGGAGTCAATAGGAGTCTTCAGCTCCCAAGAGGTAAAGAATTCAGTATATGAAGACAGAGTTCCCTTTCATTTATTTGAGTAAACCACCAACTTGGAACAGATCTTGTCTGTGGTCAGTATGGATGACCACTAATGCTGATCAATGGAGACATCTGTTTCCTACCTAGTCCTATCTGAAGATTGCACTCAGTCTTCTTCCTGTTTGTGGTGTACTTCCTCTTTTTTCTAGATTTAGCTCAATCTTCTTTGCCTGTGCTCATCCTTCCTTCCTTTCTAAGATAGAGAAAAATGTATTTATTTATGCTTTATAAACAGACATATTGCTGATAAGGAATATATTATTAACTTCATTAAAAAATAAATAAGTAACCTTACCATATGAGAAATCCCTTTTCATAGACAAATTACCTTGAGATTTTTGTTGTTGTTTTGTTCTAAAACATCATAAATGTTCTGTAGAAGAGTCCTGATCAACAGGGGGCAAAAATAGAATAGAATTTCAAATTTTCAATGGAATCTAAACCTGCTGAAGCCATGGAGGCTGGATGAACACCCACAACTATTGCCCTTAAATCTCAAACCAAAACTTATCCTGAAGTCTATTTTGAACAAGCTAAACAATAGCTTAGCCCAAATGATCAAGTATGGCTGCTTTGAACACCATGTTTCTCAAGGATTTATCTACAGGATCAGATTGACAACAGCATCTCAAAAGGTTAGATGAGAAGCTTAGGGGGCAGTGACTTTACATAAATGATGATGGAATAATTTAGAAAAGGATTGTAAGAACTGTTACAAAACTTGGAGAATGTAAACAATGTCACTGAATTGTACATGTAGAATTTGTTGGAATAATGTGTCCTTTGCTGTGTATAGTTTCACAAAACAATTTGATTAAATTTAAAAAATTATGAATATACAGCTTGATGAATTTTCATGTGCTGAATATACTTGTGTAACCAGAATCCAGGATAAGAAATGAAACATCATCAGTTCCCCAGAAGTCCCTGTCTGTGCCCTTCAATCAATAGTCCCCTGTCCTGATGTATCCTGACAGCATAGATTAGGAAATATTATATTCATTTGACTATCAATATGACATCTGGTTTTTATAGACTCAACTTGTTCCAATTAACATAATATAATATATAATTGTTGAGTGCCGTCAAGTCAGACCCGACTCATAGTGACCCCTCCTTGATATCCAATTAACATAATACATATATATTTTTTGGCTACCAGTTGTCTGTCAGTGTGTCATTCTGTGGTGGCTAGTGTGTTGCTGTGATGCTGGAAGCTATGCCACTAGTATTTACCAGCAGAGTACCCATGGTGGACAGGTTTCAGTCAAGCATCCAGACTAAGATGGAGTAGGAAAAAGGAGCTGGCAATCTACTTCCGAAAAATTGGCTGGTGAAAACCTTATGGATAGCAGTGGAAAGTTGTCTCATAGAGTGTTGGAAGATGAGCCCTTCAGGTTGGAAGGCACTCAAAGTACAACTGAGGAAGAGCTGCCTCCTTAAAAGTAGTAGTTGTTTTTGTTGTTATGTGCCATTAAATTGGACCTGACTCATAGCGACCTCACCTTGGGTTTCCAAGGCAGTATCACTACAGAAATAGATTGTCCAACCTTTCTTCCAAGGAGTGGCTGGTGGGTTTGAACCACCAGCCTCTGGTTAGCAGTCAAGTGCCTTAGGCACTACACTACCAGGGCTCCCCTTAAAAGTAGAGTTGACCTTAATGGCATGGATGGAGCAAAGATTCCAGGACCTTCATTTGCTGATGTGGCATAACTCAAAAATGAGAAGAAACAACTGCAAACATCTATTCATAATCAGAACATGAAATGTATGAAGTATGAATCTAGGAAAATTGGAAGTTGTCAAAAATGGAACACTTGAAGATCAATATCCTAGGTATCACTGAGCCAGTATTTGGGCATTTTGAAAGACAATCATATTGTATATTATGCTGGGAATGACAAATTGAAGAGGAATGGTGTCAAATTCATTGTCAAAAACATTTCAAGAGCTATCCTGAAGTACTACACTGTCACAGATAGAATAATATCCAAATGCCTACAAGGAAGAGCAGTTAATTGATACTACTATTATTCAAATTTACACACCAACCACCAAAGAACTTCCAGAGTGTCTCAAAATGAAAAACTTGAAGATTTTTTTTTTACCAATTTCTGCCGTTTGAAATTGACCAAATATGCAATCAAGATGTATTGATTATTACTGGTGATTGGCATGTGAAAGTTGGAAACAAAGAAGGATCAGTACTTAGAAAGTAAGGTCTAGATGACAGAAACAACACTGGAGATCATATGATAGAATTTTTCAAGACTAACGACTTATTTACTGGAAATACCTTTTATCAACAACATAAACAATGACTATACATGTAAACCTTGCCGGATGGAATGTACAGAAATCAAATCGACTGCATCTGTGGACAGAGAAGATCAAAATCATCAGTCAGAACAAGGTCAGGGGCCAACTGCAGAACAGACCATCAATTAATTGCTCATATATGAGATCAGGTTAAAGCTGAAGAAAATTAAAACAAGTCCATAAGAGCAAAAATATAGCTCCACCTGAATTTAGAGATCATCTCAAGAATAGATTTGACACATTGAACACTAATGAGCTAAGACCTGATGAGTTGTGGGATGACATCAAGAATGTCATACAAGAAAGCAAAACATCATTAAAAAGACAAGGAGGAGGCAAAATATATTGTCAGAGGAGACTCTGAAACTTTCTCTTGAATGAAGAGTAAAGAAGATGGAAGAAATGATGAAGTAAAAGAGCTGAAGAGATTTCAAAGGGTGGCTAGAGAAGACAAAGTATTGTAATGAAATGTGCTGTGACCTAGAGTTAGAAAATCAAAAGAAGGAACTCATTTGGCATTTCTCAAGCTGAAAGAATTGAAGAACAAATTCAAGTCTCAAGTTGCAATATTGAAGGATTCTATGGACAAAATGTTGAATGAAGCAGAAAGCAACAAAAGGTGGGAGGAATATACAGAGTCACTGTACCAAAAACATTGAACCATTTCAGGAGGTAGCATATGATCAAGAACCAATGGTACTGAAAGAAGTCCAAGTTACGCTGAAAACATTAACAAAAAACAAGGCTCCAGGAATTGATGGAATACCAAATTGAGATGTTTCAACAAATGCATGTAATGCTGGAAGCACTGACTCATCTATACCAAGAAATTTGGAAGACAGCTACCTGGAAAGTTGGCTGAAGATGAATTGATGCATTTGAATTATGGTGTTGTGAAGAATGTTGAATATACCATGGACTGCCAGAGAAACAAACAGCACAGGGAAAACAATCTTTGCAAGGGAAGATGGTGATACTTCATCTTACATACTTCAGACATGTTATCAGGTTGGACTGATCCCTGGCAAAGGATATCATGCTTGGTAAAACAGAGGGCCAATGAAAAGAGGAAGACCTTCAAGGCGATGAACTGACACAGTGGTGGCTGAAACAATGGGCTCAGACATAAAAACAATTGTGAATATGGCACAGGACTGGGAAGTGCTTTGTTCTGTTGTACATAGGGTCTCTATGAGTCAAAACTGATCCAAAGGCACCTACCAACAACAAAAGCATCTTTTTTGGAGATTCAAATTATAATGGCTTGGCTTGTGTGAGCCCTTTAAACAACACAAATCTCAAACCATATCACAATCCTGTATCCCAACACCTTGGAGAACATTCTCGCTTTCTGGCAACCACAGGATTTCCAGGACTGCTTTCTACCCCAAGATTTTCCTCTGTGAAGCACTGATTCCTTCACTGGAGAAGAGTATTGGAGACTAAAATCTGGGTGTTAGGGTGCATATGCATGTGGGTGGTGGCTCAGATGTTACTTTTGCTGGTAGGCTACATTTAGTGACTATTTTAGAAAAAAAAAAATCCTTTTTATTGAATAACATTAATGTTTCTAGTTTAACATTACTCAATCTGGTTTTACTTTGCTCCAATACAATATTTTTACTTTATTTTCTCTATAATGTACCAACTTAAAGTTTTAAGCCTGATGAAAACTATGATTGTACCTCTTTCTTTTTGGTAAAATATATATGGTTCATAAGCCATCCTCAGCAGTCACTTTAAGGAGCTCTGATGGCACAGTGAGTAAGGCATTTGGCTGCTAACCAGAAGGTCAACAGTTCAAACCCACCAGCTGCTCTGTGGGAGGAAGATGGGATGATTTATTTCCATAAAGATTTACAGCCTTGAAAACCCAATGGTGGGTCACTATGACTTGGAATTGACTTGATGGCAGTGAGTTGGAGTTTTTGGTTTTGGGCAGTCCTTTACTGAAAATGAGTAGTCTACAGATTGATAAACTGCAATAGGCCAAATTCATCTGAGAGGAAAATCTGAGACAAGTTGAAGGCTGCAACTTGGGTAACAGGACTAAAGATGTCTGAGAGAGAGAGAGAAAGAGGTGGAGGGTGAAACAGAGATTAAGGGTGAGATGGAGAAAGACAGAGAGAGAGAGAGAGGCAGATTGAGAGAGAGGGAGAAAGAAGAGAGAGAGAGAAGAGCAGCTGGTCAGAAATACACCAACAATCTGTTGCTAGCCTTACAAGAATACTTTAGCTGGTTTTTGCCTTTTTTTTTTTAATTAATTTATCCACTCATTCTCCATAGCATTGAGCTAGAACTTGGGATACAGGGGATACAATAGCATTGTCAGCCTCTTGGAGCTAGGGATATGTCTTAACAACAACTTCCAACAGTGTGTTGAGGGCAGAGGCAGAGATGTGCTCGGCTGCTATGGGAGGCCCAACCAACTCACCTCTGCTGGCTGGCAAAGGAGAAGGATGGGAAAGATATCTCTCAAGGGGTGTGCTTACTTTACAAGGCAATGTCCAGTTTGATCCACATGCCCTGGGCTCAGAACCCAGCCTGCTGTGGATACCTCTGGCAGCAAAGAGATGGGGAACTCCAACCTGGAGTTCAGCTAGGAACTCCACTCCATTTCCAAAAAAGTCCCTAAACACCAGCAAGGGGAAAGATAGCCAAGAAGACAAGCTTGGTTTGGGGACCAAGAAGATCCATGGACAAGAGTTATAGCTCCTCAGTTATTATGGACAACTAGCAATAAAAACATCCATCAAATCATTGCCATAAATTAGTTGCTGTTGTGTTGACCCAGACTTGTTGCAATCCCATATGTGTAGAGTAAAACTGCTCTATAGTTTTCAGTGGGTGTGACCTTTTGGAAACAGATCAACAGGTCTTTCTATCTAGGAGCATCTGGATGAGTTCAAACCACCAACCTTTCCATTAGTAGGCAAGTGCCTAACCATTTGTGCCAACCAGGAGTTCCAGTCCACTGCTAAAAGAAGTCCTTAGACACCAGGCAATGCTGAAGCCTGATGCTCAGCAGAGCCTTCTTATTCTTTTATTAAACTGGCATCCTTCTTATCATCACTGCTTGCCTTTGAATGTGCTTGTTGAAGTGAGCTGGCGATTTGCCGAGGCCACAAACAAAGAACTGAGGCAATTATGCAAATAATTCAGACGAGCACTTCATCTTTGCTGAAGGTCCATGGTTACCTGAATAGCTTCTTTTTCAGAGTGTCTCAAATGGCACATTCAGACGAAAACAATTCTGTTTTCTGGATGATTGCCTCAGTGCTTTGGCCGTGTGACTTTAGCCCAGTGGAAAAGTGATATTCATCATGTTTTGGTCTGTGGGTCTGTGAAATCAATAAACAAGGCATCATGCTCTGAACCAGTAAAAACTCTAACTCTACAGAGCAAAAGGAAAGAAAATACGGAGCTGTTCTTTTTGCCTCTACATGCTGCCCTGTTGCCTTGTTCCATAGATTGTGGCCCAGAATTCATGCAAGGCCTACCACACCATTTCCCTCGTTGCTTTTCTGGAAGCATAGTCATCACTGCAGAGATGAACCTCCCACTGAGCTAGTTCAAGTAGCACATGAACGTCACTGCACATGTCTGACTAATTAAAACTTTGAGTTAAGTGTTGGTAAGGGGATGGGCCACTCTGCAAACTAGCTAGTATGAGTGTTACTTGGTTTCCTGAGCATAGCCAGGACAGGTGGACTATAGCCTGGGTGACATGAATTGGATAGTGCAAGGAAGGACCCCTTAACCTCCCAGGGTGCCTGGAATTCTACTGTTAGAGATGTATTTCTTTGGATCTTGAGTGTTTTGCACCTTTTAAGAGACTCCTACTAAAATATTCCTCCACTTATCTGTCAGTTTGTTGTACTATAATGGCTAATGTGTTGCTGTAATGGTGGCAGCTATGCCACCAGTATCTCAAACACCAGCAAGGTACCCATAGAGAACAGGTTTCAGCAGATACTAAGACAGACTAGGAAGAAGGACCAAGTGATCTACTTCTGAAAAATTGGCCAGTGAAAACTTTTGGTAAGCAGCAGAACATTGTCTGATATAATGCTGGAAGGTGAGCCTTCAGGTTGGAAGGCACTCAAAATACAACTGGGGAAGAGCTACCTGCTCAAAGTAGTGTTGACCATAATAATGTGGATGGAGTAAAGCTTTTGGAACCTTCATTTGCTGTTGTGGTGTGACTCAAAATGAGAAGAAACAACCCAGATTTATCAATATGGATCTAGGAAAATTGGAAGTTGTTCAAATGAAGTGGAATGTTTGAAGAGCAATATCCTAGGCATTAGTGAGCTAAAATGGACCAGTATTGGCCATTTTGAATTAGACAATCATATGATCTACTATGGGAGCTCTGGTAGCATAGTGGCTAAGGCACTTGTATGCTAACCAGAAGGCTGGCAGTTGCAAACCCACCAGCCAATCCCTGGAAGGAAGATGGGGCAATCTACTTCCGTAGTGATACTGCCTCAGAAACCCAAGGAGGGGTCGCTATGGGTCGGGTCTGACTCAACGGCACACAACAACAACAATGATCTACTATGCTGGGAATGACAAATTGAGGTGGAATAGTGCCCCATTCGTCATCAAACAACATTTCAAGATCTAGCCTGACGTACAATACTGTCAGTGATAGGATGATATCCATATGCATACAAAGAAGACGAGTTAATACAACTATTATTCAAATTTACCTACCAGCCACTAAAGCCAAAGATGAAGAAATTTAAGACTTTTACCAACTTCTGCCATCAAAAATTGATCTAACATGCAATCAAAATGCATTGATAATTACTGGTGATTAGAATGCAGAAGTTGGAAACAAAGAAGGATCACTACTTGGAAAATATGGCTTTGGTGATAGAAATGATGCTGGAGATCACCTGGTAGAATTTTGCAAGACCAATGACTTATTCATTGGAAATACCTTTTGTCAACAACATAAACAGTGACTATACATGTAGACCTTGCCAGATGGAATACATATGAATCAAATCAACATCTGTGGAAAGAGACAATGGAAAAGCTCAAAATGATAAGTCAGAATAAGGCCAGAATATATATGTCAGAATAAGACTGTAGATCAGACCATCAATCGCTCATATGAAGTTAATGCTGAAGCTGAATCCATGAAAGCCAAAATATGACCTTGAATATATCCCACCTGAATTTAGAGACCATTTGAAGAATAGATTTGATGGAATGAACACCAGTGACCTAAGACCAGATAAGAAATGGGATGACATCAGGACATGATACATGAAGAAAGAAAAAAGTCATTAAGAAGAAAAGAAAGAAAGAAAAGACCAAAATGAATGTCAGAAGACTCTGAAATTGGCTCTTGAATGTAGAGTAGCAAAAGCAAATGAAATAAATGATGAAGTAAAAGAGTTGAACAGAAGATTTCAAAGCATGGCTAAAGAGGACTAAGTAAAGTATTATAATGAAATGTGCAAAGACCTGGAGCTAGAAAACCAAAAGGGAAAAACACATTAGGCATTTCTCAATCTGAGAGAATTGAAGAAAAAAATTAAAGCTTCAAGTTGCAATATTGTAAGATTCTGTGGGCAAAATATTGGATGCCACAAGAATCATCAAAAAGAAGATGAAAGGAATATACAGAGTCACTCTACCAAAAGAATTGGTCAACATTTAACCATTTTAGGAGATAACGTATGATGAAAAACCATTGGTACTGAAGGAAGAAATCAAGCTGCACTAAAGACATTGGTGAAAAACAAGGCTCCAGGAATTGACATAATACCCATTGAGATGTTTCAAGAAAAGGATTTGCAATGCTGGAAACACTCATTCATCTATGCCAAGAAATTTGGAACACAGCTACCTGGCCAACTGAATTAAAGTGATCCATATTTGTACCATCTCAAAGAAAGGTTATCCAACAGAATGCCAAAATTATCAAACAATATCATTAATCTCACAAGCAAGTAAAATTTTGCCAAATATATTTCAAAAATGGTTGCAGCAGTACCAATTGAGAGGGAATGGTCAGAAATTCAAGCTAAATTCAGAAGAGGACATGAAATAAGGGATATCATTGCTGATGTCAGGTACATTTTGGCTGAAAGCAAAGAATACCAGAATGAAGTTTACCTGTGTTTTATTGACTACTCAGAGGCATTAGACTGTGTGGATCAATATAAATTATGGATAATTTGGGGAAGAAGGGAAATTCCATAACCCTTAATTGGGGTCATTCAGAACCTGTACATAGACCAAAAGGCAGTTGTTCAAAAAGAACTAGAGGATACTGCATGTTTTAAAATCAGGAAAGGTGTGCATCAAGATTGTATTTTTCACTATATTTATTCATCTGTATGCTAAGCAAATAATTGTAGAAGCTGGAATATACGAAGAAGAATGTAGCATCAGGATTGGAGGAAGGCTTATTAACAACCAGCAGTGTCCAGATGACGCAACTGTGCTTCCTGAAAGTGAAGATGACTTGACGTACTTGCTGATGAAGATTAAAGATTACAATCTGAGTATGGATTACACCTTAATGTAAAGAAAACAAAAATCCTCACAGCCAGACCAATAAATAATATCATGATATGCAGAGAAAAGACAAATTGTCAAGGATTTCATTTTACTTGGATCACGATCAATACCTATTGTGATAGTTGGAGTTGTGTGTCAACTTGGCTGAACCACAATTCTGAGTGGTTTAAGCAGTTATGATGTGGCTTATTACCATGATGAGATCGGGTGTATATGTTTTGAGCCACCAATCTGTTGAAAGGGTATTTCCCTAGGGGTGTGGCCTACTTCCAATATATTTATGGACATCCCGGGAGAAAGAGACACTCTTCTGTGAATCAGGTTCCTGTTGTGCTGCCTACAACTGTCTGTGAGTGAACTACCCACAATTCAGCCTGGAGATCTTGGATTTATCATTCATTGGAGTCAACAGCCAGTATGCTGCCTGCCAACCTTGAGTTCCTCAGCCCTTGCAGCTGCATGAGTAGGGAAAAGCCTCCAGCTTGATGTTTGATCCAAGAACTTGGAACTTGCCAACTTCTATAAGTGTGTGAGCCATTTTCCTAAAATAAATTTCTCTCTCTCCTCTCTCTCTCTCTTTCTCTCTCTCTCTCTCTCTTTCTCTCTCTCTCTCTCTCTCTCTCTATACACACACTGGTTTTTCTTCTCCAGAGGACCCAGCCTAACACATTTGGTACCAGGAGTGGTTCTAGAGAGACAAAATCATAAGAATGGGCTTCAAAAATTGGTTCTTGCCAATTCTGTTTTGGTTCTCCAATTTGATTAATCACAAAGGCACTGGTGACTCTAACTCCATTAGTAAAGAGGTCCCTGCTAATCCATGGAGTGAGATGGCAACATCAATATGCAAAATAGCACCACCAATAGATGGTGTAATTTTGAGAAGTGAGGCTCTGGGTGATCACATATTTGATTCTTTTCTGAAATTTTGTCAGCATGAGGAGTATAAGAAAGCTGGTTGATTAGTCCTACTTAGGCTAGACAAAGTGGTGAAAGAACGAGATGAGTTCAGGCCTGCTGAGTCACAGCTTAAATGTTGTATAAAAGACCTCAATGTTTCCAGTTGTGCTCAGAAAGAAAGTCTTATTTCTTCTAGTAACAGAGCTGATGTTGCCAAAAACCAAAGAGCCTTCTTGTAAGGGTGGCTGAATTACAACACCAATTGAATTGCCAACCCAGAATGGTGTCTGAAGTTAAAGTGAGGACATTGATAGGGAAAAAATGGGATCCTAAAACCTGACATGGGGATACATGGCAGACAGTCAGGAAGATGGGGCTATGGAGCCTGTAAATTCTGTTGATCCCTCCCATCTGAAGGGATTACTATAAAACCATTATCCCTTCCACCTCCATTTGATGGGATTAACCCAATTTTTCCTGCTGGGTCATTGCCTGAGGTAGATGCAATGGAAGACATTGCTAAATTTCTCAGGAACTTCCCAACCACCCATTGTTGCTGCTAGACCTATAACTAAATTTAAGTCCAAGCGAGCCCCAAAAGGTGAAGTACAAAGTGTAACTGAGGAGGTGGTCACTACACCCAAAAATACCTACTTGGTTTTGCTAACATGTACAAACAAGCCTGGAGAATATGTATGGGAATGGCTACTGAGGGTGTGGGATAATGGTGCAAGGAATGTAACATTGGATCAGTCTGAGTTTATTGATTTAGGCTGACAAAGTACAGATTCTTTATTCAATGTTTCAGCTCCAGAGGTTAGGAAAGGATCTAATTGTTTATTTGGTTGGTTTACTGAAGCGTGGATTATGTGGTGGCCTACCTTAAGTTGAATTACAAGACCTGCCTTGGTATAATGTAGAAGAAAGCATCCAGAGGCTTAGGGAAATTGGCTTAGAATGGATTTATCAGATTAGACTCCTAGAGCCAGAAATGGAGAGTCCAGAGGATGCACCTTTCACCAATACAGTGAGGAACAAGTTTGTAAAGGGAGCACCAGCATCCTTGAAGACTGCTGTGATTGCTATTTTATGTAAGACAGATTTGACAGTGGGAATTGCCCTAATTGAACTAAGACACTTAACTACCATGGGCTGATTGGGCCCTGTGATAGTAGGGGCCAAGTGGCAGCAGTTAATAGACAAAGACAATGTGGGCATGGTTACCATAATGAACAGCAGAGTCAAAACAGTAATCTGAATACTCTGTCTCTTGTGGAATTATGGCATTGGCTACCTAAGCATGATGTTCCTAGGAGTGAAATACATGGCAAACTTACTAAATATTTACTTGATCTGTGTAGACAGAAGAATCCTAGGTCACATGAACAGCAGCCTAGATTGAATTGCCAGAATACAGAGTCATGGCCTCTCAATCAATTCCTAGATTTGAGTCAGTTTACAGACCCACAACCCTTGAATGAAGGGGAGGCTGGGTTCCTTTGAGGAAAGACCCCACTACATTGCCAGAAGTTTATAATGTCAATCTTTCTCCCAGCCTTCCACAAAGGGATCTGAGGCCTTTTACAAGAGTGACTGTTCATTGGGGATAAGGAAATAATCAGGCTTTTCAGGGATTACTGGACACTGTCTCTGAACTGACACTAATTCCAGGAGACCCAAAGTGTCACTGTGGCCCACCAGTTAGAGTGGGGGCATATGGAGGTCAAGTTATTGATGGAGCCTTAGCTCAGGTGTGTCTCACAGTGGGTGCAATGTGTCTCTGAACCCATACTGTAGTGATTTCACCAGTTCCAGAATGTATAATTGGAATAGATATACTGAGCAATTGGAAGAATTCCCCCATTGGGTCCCTGACATGTGGAGTAAGAGCAATTATGGTAGGAAAAGCCAAGTGGAAGCCATTAGAACTGCCTCTACCTAGAAAAATAGTAAACCAAAAGCAATACTGCATCCCTGGAGTTACAGAGTTTACTGCCATCATCAAGGACTTGAAGGATGCAAGGGTGGTGATTCCCACCACATCCCCATTTAATTCACCTATTTGGCCTATGCAAAAAACAGATGGATCTTGGAGAATGACAGTAGATTATCAGAAACTTAATCAGGTGGTGACTCCAATTGCAGCTGCTGTTCCTAATGTGGTTTCATTGCTTGAGCAAATTAGTACATCTCCTGGTACTTGGTACGCAGCTATTGATCTGGCCAATGTCTTTTTCTCAATACCAATTTCAAAAGGCCATCAGAAGCAGTTTGCCTTCAGCTGGCAAGGCTAACAATATACTTTCACAGTGCTTCCTCAGAGGTATATCAACTCCCCAGCACTATGTCATAATTTAGTTCCTAGGGATCTTGATCACCTTTCCCTTCCACAAGATATCACCCTGGTCCATTATATTGATGACATTATGCTGATTGGACCTAGTAAGGAAGAAGTATCAATGACTCTAGATGTATGGGTGAGACAGCTGCAGGCTAGAGGGTGGGAAATTAACCTGACAAAAATTCATGCACCTTCCACTTCAGTAAAATTTCTAGGAATCCAGTGGTGTGGGGCATGTCAAGATATTCCTACTAAAGTGAAGGAGAAGTAAATTCATCTGGCTTCTCTCACAACTAAAAAGGGGGCACAACATCTTGTGGGCCTCTTTAGATTTTGAAGGCAACATATCCCTCATTTGAGTGTGTCACTTTGGCATATTTATTAAGTGACTTGGAAAGCTGCTAGTTTTGAGTGGGGCCCAGAACAACAGAAGGCTCTTCAATAGGTTCAAGCTGACATGCAAGCTGCTCTGCCACTTGGGCCATATGATCCAGCTGATCCAATGGTGCTTGAAGTGTCTGTAGCAGACAGAGATGCTTTTTGGAGTCTTTGTCAGGTCCTTATTGATGAATCACAACACAGACCCTTGGGATTTTGGAGCAAAGCCCTGCCATCCTCTGCAGATAACTACTCTCCTTTTGAGAAACAGCTTTTGGCTTGTTACTGGGCTTTAGTAGAGACTGAGCACCTAACCATGGGCCACCATGTCACCATGAGGCCTGAGATTCCCATCATGAACTTGGTGTTGTCTCACCTACAAAGTCATAAAGTTGGGCGTGCACAGCAGCACTTCAATAAATGTAAGTGATATATCAGAGATTGGGTTTGAGCAGGACCTGAAGGCACAAGTAAGTTGCACTCCAGTCACATTACCTTCCTTCTCCCATCTGCACCTATGGCCTCATGGGGAGTTCCTTATGATCAGTTGACTGAGGAAGAGAAAACTCGTGCCTGGTTTACAGATGATTCTGCACGATATGCAGGCACCAGTTGAAAGTGGAGAGCAACAGCACTGCAGCCCCTTTCTGGGACTTCCCTGAAGGACAGTGATGAAGGGAAATCCTCCACATGGGCAGAACTTCAAGATGTGCATCTGGCTGTTCACTTTGCATGGAACAAGAAATGGCCAGATGTACAACTGTATACAGATTCATGGGCTGTGGCTAATGACTTGGCCAGGTAGTCTGGGACTTGGAAGGAGCATGATTGGAAAATTGGTGACAAGGATATATGGGGAAGAGGTATGTGGATAGATCTCTCTGAACAGGCCAAAGTAGTAAAGATACTTGTGTCTCATGTGAATGCCCACCAAAAGATGACTTTGACAGAGGTGGACTTTAACAATCAAGTGGATAGGATGACACATTCAGTGGAAACCAGTCATCCTTTTTCCCCAGCTATTCCTGTCATTGCTCAATGGGCTCATGAACAAAGTGGCCATAGTGGCAGGGATGGAAGTTATGCAAGGGCTCAGGAACATGAACTTCCACTTACCAAGGCTGATTTGGCTACAATGACTGCCCAATCTGCCAGCACCAGAGACCAACACTGATTCCGGGACATGGAACCACTCCTCGGGGTGATCAGCTGGCAGCCTGGTGGCAAGTTGATTACATTGGACCACTTCATCATGGAAAGGACAGTGTTTTGTTCTTACTGGAATAGATACTTATTCTGGATATGGATTCATCTTTCCTGCATGCAATATTTCTGCCAAAACTATCATCTGTGGACTTATAGAATGTCTTTACCACTGTCATGGTATCCCACACAGTATTGCTTCAAATCAAGGTACTCACTTCACAGCAAATGAAATGTGGCAATGGGCCTATGCTCATGGAATTCACTGGCCTTATCATGTTTCCCATCATCCTGAAGCAGCTGGTTTGATAGGACTATGGAATGGCCTACTAAAAATACAATTATGGCACCAGCTAGGTGGCAATACCTTGAGGGGTTGGGGCAGTGTTCTCCATGAGGCTGTATATGCTGTAAACCAGTGTCCAATATACAGTGCTGTTTCTCCAATAGCCAAGATTATGGGTCCAGGAACCAAGGGATGGAAACGGGAGTGGTACCACTCACTATTACCCCTAATGACCCACTCAAAAAAATTTTGCTTCCTGTCCCTGCTACCCTATGCTCTGTGGGTGTGGAGATCTTAGTCCCAAAAGGAGTAACACTCCTACCTGGAGTCACAATACTGATTGCATTGAACTGGAAGTTAAGAATGTCACCTGGCCATTTTGGCTTCCTCATACCTCTGGATCAACAGACAAAGAAGGGCATTACTGTACTATTTGGTGTGATAGATCCTGATTACCAAGGGGAAATTGGATTGACATTACATAATGAAGGTAAAGAAGAATATATATATCTGGAATACAGGAGATTCTTTAGGACCTTTCTTAGTACTATCATGCCCTATGATTAAAGTCAATGGAAAATTACAGCAACCCAATTCTTATATGACTACTCACGGCCCAGACCCTTCAGGAATGAAGGTTTGAGTCACCCCACCAGGCAAAGAATGAGGTGCTTGTTGAAGGCGAGGGAAATATGGAATGGGTGGTGGAAGAAGATAGTTCTGAATATCAGCTATGACCACATGACCAGTTTCAGAAATGAGGACTGTGATTGTTATATTTCTTCATTGTATTATGTGCATCAAATATCTTTGTTTGCTTCTGATATGAACTATGAAATGTAAACAGGGTTAATGTGTTTTGGTTGTATGCGTGTTAGTGTTATCATGTTAGGCACAAATATGACTTTATAATTGTCCTTATTTAGAGATTATATACGGTTAAGGTTATATATATGAGTAATTGAGGAGATATGTACAACTGCCAAGTTGAGAAGGGGTGGACTGCGATAGTTGGAGTTTTATGTCAACTTGGCTGGACCACAATTCTGAGTGGCTTAAGCAGTTATGATGTAGGTTATTCCCATGATGAGATCAGATGTATAGGTTTTGAACAGCCAATCCATTGAAAGGGAGTTTCCTTAGGGGTGTGGCCTGCTTCCCATATATTTATGGACATCCTGGGAGAAAGAGACACTCTTCTGTGGATTGGGATCCTGTTATGCTACCTACACCTGTCCATAAGTGAACAATCCACCATTTTGCCTGGAGATCTTGGATTCATCATTGGTTGGAGTCAACAGCCAGTATACTGCCTACCAACCTTGAGCTCATCAGCCTTTGCAGCTGCATGAGTCAGGAAAAACCTCCAGCTTGATGTTTGATCCAAGAACTTGGGACTTGCCAGCTTCTATAAGTGTGTGAGCCATTTTCCTAAGATAAATTTCTCTCTTTCTCTCTCTCTTTCTCTCTCTCTCTATATATATATATTAGCTTTACTGGTTTTTCTTCTCTAGAGAACCCAGCCTAACACACTATTCTGGTTATCTAGTGCCACTCTGACAGGAATATACCACAAATGGGATGGTTTAAACAAACAGGAGTTTATTCTTTCATAGTTTGGAGGTTTTAAGTCCAAGTTCAAAGTGCTCTAGGGGCTGAATGAAAGCCCCTCAATCTTGGGGTCCAGCTCTCCCTCCTGCTCCTGGCCCACTGGAGCTAGAGGCATTTTTTCACTCAGACAGCTGCTGGCTGCTAAGGCTGACAAACCCAAGCTTGACAAATAAAAGGGTACAGTCCCAATGTTACCAAACCACACAGCAGGACATTAATTTAAATCTATTTTAAGTCCCAAGGTTGGCAGAGCATGGCAGGCTGCTGAACAATGACACAGCTACATGCAGGGTCCATGTGTGCCATAAGCTCGAGACCATTCCCAAGCTTCTGCTTATATACAAGAAGCAGACCACATTCCCTAAGGCAGCTACTCAGCTGCTCCCAGTAGATTCCACCATGGAGTTGATTACCAGTCTCATCATGGGGAATACTACATCCAGCTGCCCAGCCACTCAACCAGGCCCAACCAAGTAGACACACAAACAACCACCACAATTCCACCCCTTGTCAACTTGGCACCTGTACAGATCTTCAATGGGTGGTATCATCCACTGGGTGACTCCAAGCCCCTCATTCCTGAGTGGTGACCTCACCCCCTTGGCCTGGCAGGCCCCATTCTTCTCCTTCTTGGGCATGACAGTCCTTCCCCCTCACTCTTGGTCAGCAGCTATGGCTCTAATCCCACTAGCTCACACGAACGAGCAACCCTGCACTCCGTAACCCAGTTAGTGAAGGTCTCTCTCTGAAACCTAGGGGGCTATGGTGGTTCCATCCCCAAAGGCCATGATCCTACCCTTTCAGGCTGAGGCAGCTCTGCTTCTGTTTCCTTGGTCTCTCCACTTCTGCCGATTAATGCCAAAAGCAACCTACTCCACAGGAAATCTTCCTGCCCTAAAAACACTCAGCTTTCTTGCTCCATGGGCCAGCCAAACTGCTACTCCATTTCATGTTGGTCTTTTCTACCAATTAATGCCCGAAGGCAACCCATTCTACCAGGAAGCCACCTACCCAATGGCACACCGCTTTCTCCTGTGTGGCCTGGTAAGCCTGTTGCTGTTTAATGCCGGTCTCTGGGCTCTGCTACTGCTGTCTTTCATGCTGGTCTCTGGGCTCTGCTCCTGCTGTGTCTCATGCCGGAGTCTGAGCTCTGCTCCTGCTCTCTCATGCCATATGCCAGGGTCTTTCTGCTGGATCTCAGAGCAAGGACACACTCCAATTTCTGTTTTTTAGTTATCTGTCGAAACAGCACCCCACTCTCTTGGTACCAAACTCTGTTCTGGTTACCTAGTGCTGCTCTGACAGGAATATACCACAAATAGGATGGCTTAAACAAACAGGAGTTTATTCTTAAAATTTGGAGGCTTTATGTTCAAAGTGCCAAGCTCTAGGGGCTGGGTGAAAGCCCCTCAGCCTTGGGTAAGCTCTGCCTCCAGCTCTTGGCCCACTGAAGCTAGAGGCATTTCTTCACTCAACAGCTGCTGGCTGCTGAGGCTGCCAAGTCCAAGGTTAACAAGTAAAAAGGTACAGTCCCAATGTTACTACACCACACGACAGGCCATCAATTTAAGTCCATTGTAAGTCCCAAGGTTGGCAGAGCATGGCAGATTGCTGAACAACACAGCTACATGCAGGGTCCAAGTGTGCCATAAGCTTGAGACCATTCCCCAGGCTTCTGCTTATATACAGGAAGCAGACCACATTCCCTAAGGCAGTTATTCAGCTGCTCACAGTCTCATCATGGGGAATACTGCATTCAGTTTCCCAGCCACTTAACCAGGCCTAGCCAAGTTGACACACAAACATAATCACCACACACACCTATGGGAAGTAGCAGTTAAGAAATCAAATGATATATTGCATAGGGCAAATCTGCTGTGAAAGACTTCTTCAAAGTGTTAAAGAAGAAAAATGTCACTTTGAGGACTAGAGTGTTCCTATTCCAAGCCATGGTGTTTTCAGTCACCTCATATGCATGTGAAAGCTGAACAATGAATAAGGAAGACTGAAAAAGAATTGATAGATTTGAATTATGGTGTTGGTGAAGAATGTTGAATATACCATGGACTTCCAGAAGCACAAATAATCTGTCTTGGAAGAAGTACAGCCAGAATACTCCCTAGAAATGAGAGTGGCACGATAGTCAAAACAGCAAGGTATTGGTATAATGATAGACAGATAGACCAATGGAACAGAATTGAAAACCCAGAAATAGACCCATCCATCTATGGACAGCTGATCTTTGACAAAGGACCAAAAGTCATTAAATTGGGAAGAGATAGCCTCTTTAACAGATGGAAGTGGCAAAATTGGATATCCACTTGCAGAAAAATGAAACAAGACCCATACACAAAAACAAGCTCAAGTTGGATCAAAGACTTAAATGTAAAACCCAAAACTATAAAATTCATCAAAAATAAAATAAGGGCAAATCTAGGGGCCCTAATTTATGGCATAAATAGACTATCATGCATAACCCAGAATGCATAAGAGGTGGAAGAGAAGCTAGATGACTGGGACCTTTTAAAAATTAAATTTGTGTGTGCATTGAAAGGCTTTGCCAAAAGGGTGAAAAAAAGAGCCTACAGATTGGGAGAAAATATTTGCCTATGACATATCTGACAAAGGACTTATCTCCAAAATCTATAGAAAACTTCAACACCTCAACGTCAAAAAGACAAACAATACAATTCAAAAATGGGCAAGAGACAACACTCTTCACTAATGACAAAATGCTGGTGGCCAATTGCTCACAATCATTAGCCATTAGAGAGATGCAAATCAAAACAACGAGATATCATATCATCTCACTCCAGAAATAATAGCAAAGTTCAACAGGACAGAAAATAACAAATGCTGGTGAAGCTGCAGAGAGATTGGAACTCTCATATACTGCTGGTAGAACTGTAAAATGGTACAGCCATTGTGGAAAATGGTATGGCGTTTCCTTAAAAAATTGAAAATAGAAATACCATTTGAACCAGCAATTCCATTACCAGGAATATATCCTAAAGAGGTGAGAGACAGGACACAAACAGACATATGCACACCCATGTTCATCGCAGCACAATTCACTATAACAAAGAGATGGAAACAACCTAAATGCTCATCAACAGATGAATGGATAACCAAAGTATGGTACATTCACACAATGGAATACTATGCTACATTAAAGAACAATGAAGAATACATGAATCATCTCATAACGTGGATGAACCTGGAGGACATTATGGTGAGTGAAATAAGTCAGTCACAAAGAACAAATATTGTATGAGCCCATTACTGTAAAAAGTCAAGGAAGGGTTTGCTTAGGGAAGGGAACTCACTTTGTAGGTTACCGGGGATGGGTAGGAAGGGGAGGGGATGATTTTGGACTAATTGGGGGCCACATGCTGAGTTGGGTAAGGGGAGGGATAGTATGGAAAGAGTCTGTGACCAGGATGATAACATTGGTGAAAGGGAGGACACCAAATTGTGCACATAAGATATAGATGACAGAGGCTAATACCAGTATATCCACAATACTGCATTACCATTAACACTGAACACCAGGCTACAGATAAACACATAGACAACTGAGAAGATCAGATGGGGGTCAGTGAGCAGGATTATATTCTAGACCAATGATAGATTCAGCTGAGGCTAATCTTGCACAGACAGTAGTGATACAAAATACCCACAATCATTACAGAAGCAACAGAAGACAGACATAGAGCAATCTCTCATAGCTAGACACCATGGGAGAGAGATCCACCAGTTCTGCTGACTAAGAGCATTGGGGGACACCAGACTCAACTGGCACAACAAAATTCATAAGAATCTTGTTCCACAACCTACTTTGGTAAGTAGCGACTGGGGTCTTAAAAGCTTTCGAGCAGCCATCTAAGATGCAGCTAATGGTCTTCTATCATTGGAAGTGAAGAAGAGTTAAGAAAACCAAGGGCAATTGGAAACAAGCAGCCCTAGGACATGATGGACCTTGAGACCAGAGAACTAGATGGTGCCTGGCTACCAATGCCAATCACTCAGGAAGGGATCAAAACTGGAGATCCTGGATAAAGTGGGAGGAAAAACATGGAGCAAAATCCAAAACACAATAATGGCCAGAATTACTGGTCGGATGGACTCTGGTAGGACCCCCAAGAGTATGACCCTGGGATACACTTCAGGCCTAGGGTAAAACTCATTCCCAAGGGCTAGCTCTCAGTCCAACAGTAAATAAGACTTACATTCAGAACACTCAACCCAGGCAGTGCACCCACCTACTCTATGGAGATACATCCCTTGTAGCAATTGGCCATGGGGCACCAGAGGGGCAATGTTAACACAGAAGAAAAGCTGGACACTCAGGAGTTTATAACTAGGAAAGGCACAGGAATGGGGGGTGGTTACTGGGAAGGGAGAGGAGGAGAAGAGGAGGGTTGGGGATGGTAATTGGGGAGTGAAACCAAATGTAAATGAAATGTAAAACAAATTCTGCTCTGTAAATTTGCACCTAAAGCACAATGAAAAAAAGAAAAGAAAAAGAAATAAGGGTGGCAATGTTGGTTACCAGGGGTGGGAGGGGAGGGGAGGGGAGGAAACACTGAAAAAATTTTAAAAATTTGAAAGAAAAGCCACTCAGGCAAACAAAATCTTATTTGTGAAACTCAATCAAAACAACATCTTGGATAATATAACAAATCCAGTTCAGAATATTTAGCATGCTACCATGCAGAAGAATATCTTTAGTAAATAAATAAAAAGAAATGAGGATGGCAAATCTTATCTCACATACTTTGGACATATAAAGATGTGGTCATCAAAAAAGTGGAAGATCTTCAGTAAGGTGGATTGACACAGTGGCTGCAACAATGGACTCAGATATAGCAATGATTGTGAGGATGGTGCAGGACTGGACAGTGTTTCGTTCTGTTGTACATAGGGTGTCCATGTGTTGGAACTGATTCAATGGCACCTGTCTTGATTCTCTGGTGCTGCTATCACAGAAATACCACTGGTGATGGCTTCAAGAAACAGAAATTTGTTCTCTTACTGTTTAAGAGGCTAGAAGTCCAAACTCAGAGTGCTGGCTCTAGGGGCTGGGTAAAGGCCCCTCAACCTTGGGCTTCAGCTCTGCCTCTTGCTGCAGGCCCACTGGAACTGGAGGTGTCTTCTAACTCAGGCAGCTGCTGGCTACTGAGGCTGACAAAGCCAAGCTTGGCAGGTAAAATGGGACAATCCCCAAATCAGTAGGCAACATGGCAGGCCACTGGTTCAAGTACAGGAACTGGAGATGAAGATTTGGCCAAATGTGGGATCCAGATGTGCCAAAAAGCTAGAGACTTTTTCTCAAAACTCCTCCATATATACTGGTAGCAGGCCACACCCTTGAAGGAACTCCCTTTCAACTGATTAGGTACTCACAGCAGATTGCACCATGGAAGTGATTATAATCTACAAACTATCCAGCTGCCAATCCACTTAAAACCACAGCCCAGCCAAACTGGCATGCAACCTTAACTACCACAGCACCTAACAACAATAACTAAATTATTGCCTCTAAGAGAAAGGATATATCTTTTTTTTTTTTTTTCTTAATTAGGAATTGGGTGAAGATTTACAGAGTAAATTCACTTTTCATACAACAGTTCACATATACTTTGTCTCATGTCATTG
>NW_006921665.1:3668597-3702794 GCF_000298275.1 Orycteropus afer afer | reverse complement strand
AAATTCTTCTGCTAGTTGGGGTTTAGTCCAAATCTGCATCCTTTCCTTCAAGGCTCAGGGGTCCAAGATTATCTTCTGTGTCTGTATTAATTGATTTCCCTTTTCTTTGTTGAAGAGGGTCTGTGCAATCCTTCTGCCTAGTCCGCCATCTTGCCCCGCCTCCTCCGAGAAAGGATATATCTTTACAACATACCAGTGCAAATAATAATGTTGCAAGCTGCTGTCAAGTCAACCCAGACTCATGGCACAGTAGAAAGAAGCACTGCCCAGTCCTGCACAATCCCCATGATCACTTGCAGATTGGACTGTTTTGTGATACATAGGATTTTCCTTGATTGATTCTTGAAAATATATCACCAGGCCTTTCTTCCTTGTTCATCTTAGTCTGGAAGCTCTGCTGAAACATATTCAGCATCATAGTAACATATAAATCTCCACTGATGGACAGGTGATAGTTGTATCTGAGGTGTATTGGCTGGAAGTTGAACCCAGGTATGCAAATAATAACAGCAAATGCTTATTCAGTGCTTAAAATGGTCCACTCAATCCTCACAATCTCCACAGGCGGTACTACTATTATCCCTGTTTTACAGATGAGAAATCCAAGGCACAGAGAGGTTTAATAACTTGCCCCAAACAACACAGTGAATGAATGAAATAGCCCAGATTGAGCCTGTGAAGTCCAGTTTGTAGGCTATCACATAATTACTCTTATCATCTGCCTCTTGGGGACAAAGTTGAGTCCCTCTCCAATGGTGACAACTCAGCAAGGAAAGTAAGGCATGGTGTTTCTTTCCTGAGATCAGGTGGGAAGACATGACTGCAGATGTGGAGATAAATCATTGTTAATGACTGATTGTAATAATTTGGTGTCTCTGGAGAGACTTTTCATGACATTTTTCATGACCACAGCCTTCTCCACCATCATGGGGGTGAAATTATCAGCCAGGAATGAGAGAAATATATTAAAGGAGGAATATATAAAAGGTGGTTTTACGGTTGGCTGAAAACTCAGTAATTAAATATAACATCATCCATTCATTTCTGGTGTCACAGTTTACTGAGTGTTTGTTGTACCCCATCCCATTTAAAGAGAGAGGAGAAATCTGAAATAGCTACTGTGGTGAGCCAAGCTTTCAGGACCTAAGTGTTTACACAGAGGTTTGTTCAAAAGGAGAAACCTGGGCAGAGAATCTGTGACCATCTAAAAACTGAGAGCTAAGAGGGTTCTTTCATTTGTGATGTTAAGAATGATAATAGAAGTTGGCCGGGACCCAAGTCAATGGGAACTGTTAGAGAGGCTGTAATTTTTTATCTGATTTGAGGTTGAAAATCAGTGGCTGTTAGTGTCCACTATTTTCAAGGACAAGCAAACTAAGCATAGATGAATAGCCAGGGCTGTTGGCTAAAGGTGTAACTAATTGCCTTTACATGTGATTACAGTGTCCCCAGAAGCCCCACTACATAAAAGAAGGTTCAATGTGTGAGGTCGCTTCTCTAGCATGTCACATAGTAGAGGGAAAGGAGAGAAGAGAATGATCAACCCTTAAATTAAAAAAAAAAAAAAAAGTATTTCTTTGAGAAAAGAAATCATGCTTGACCAAGTTATTAGATTTGGGAATGAAGCTGAGTAGCCCTGAGGATATAATTTATATAGATTTTCAATAAACCTTTGTCTTGTTGATGGCTACTGTAAAATACTAACTTTCTGTGAAAATGGTGAGGATGTAAAGTCATGAAGAGGGAAATGGCATAGGAGCAGCAAACACTGTGAACGTGTGCCCTGGAGTTGTGAACACAGTGGCCCAGAGAGGGTAAAAACTCCATGGTTGCCAAAAATACTAGCTTCTTTGTAGTAAATCATCAAATCAATGGAGAGAGATTCTAGAAGTGACCTTTGGTATGGATCTATAAGTAACATATAAGTGTTGATTGGTCTCTACTAATAACAAATGTCCCTGGGTGGTACAATTTGCACTTAACTACCAAACTAAAGGTTCTGGTTCTACAAACCAAGTTCAATCACCTAGTGATGCCATGGAAGAAAGGCCTGGTGATCTGCTTTCATAAAGATCACAGCCAAGAGGCATCTCTTGGCCAAGGAGAAGCTCTACTCTTCAATACATAGGGTCTCTGTGAGTCATAATTGACTTGATGACAATAGATTAATAACAGCAGTTTTCATAACCATAATTACTGTCATTCCTGGGGCCTTCAGTATAATGTTTAGGGTGGCCAGGGTCCAGCCATGACCCTATTTGGGGCCAGGATCATTAGAGGTGCCACCTGAGAATTTTTTCAAAGTTGTTATAAATGCATAATGTCCAATAACAAGATAGTTAATAGGTGAGGAGTAAGTGTACTCTCATTGTATAGATGAGGAAACTGAAGTTTGGACAGAGCTCCAGGATCTTTGACCTTATGACAAGTAGGGTGAGCTAAGAGGAGAATGGAATTAGTATGTTCATTGAGTTCAGTTGGGTTGCCTTTTGGGAGCAATGAAGGTGAATTTTTATAATGCTATGCCATAGGGGGGAGCTCTGGTAGCATAGTGGCTAAGACACTTGCCTGCTAACCAGATGGCTGGCGGTTCAAACCCACCAGCCACTCCTCGGAAGGAAGGTTGGGCAATCCTACTTCCGTAGTGATACTGCCTTGGAAACCCAAGGAGGGGTCGCTATGAGTCGGGGCCGACTCGACAGCACATAACAACAACAACAACAATGCCATAGGGGGATGGGTGGGGATGTGAAAAGATGAGGACTTGGGCACTAAGCTACAAGGAGAAAACATCTCTCTCACCCTCCTTCCTACGTTAACAACCTGTAACATGCAGATAGCAGAACCTTGCTTACTGAAAGTGAAGAGGACTTGAAGCACTTACTGATGAAGATCAAAGCCTACAGCCTTCAGTACGGATTATACTTCAATATAAAGAATATAAAAATCCTCACAAATGGGCCAATAAGTAACATCATGATGAAAAATATTGAAGTTGTCAAGGATTTCATTTTACTCATATCTACAATCAACGCCCATGGAAGCAATAGTCAAGAAATAATCAAATGACACATTGCATCGGGCAGATCTGCTGCAAAAGATCTCTTTAAAGTGTTAAAAAGCAAAGATATCAGTTCAGGACTAAGGTGTGCCTGACCCAAGCTATGGTGCTTTCAGTCACCTCACATGCATATGGAAGCTGGATAAAGAGTAAGGAAGACTGAAGAAGAACTGATGTCTTTGAATTACAGTGTTGGTGAAGAATAGTGAATATACCATGAACTGCCAGAAGAACAAACAAATCTGTCTTGGAAGTAGTACGGCCAGAATGCTCCTTAGAAGCAAGGATAGCAAGACTTCATCTCACCTACCTTGGATATGTCTATCAGGATGGACCAGTCCCTGGAAAAGGGCATCATTTTTTATAAAGTAGAGGGTCAGTGAAAAAAGAGGAAGACCCTCAATGACATGGATCAGCACAGTGGCTGCAACAATAGGCTCAATGCTGAGTGAGAATGGCATAGGACCAGGCAGTGTTTTGTTCTGTTGTAAATAGGGTTGCTATGAATTGGAACCAACTTGATAGCATCTAACAGCAATCTTCCTACATTCTATCCCTTCCATATCCAAGTGAAATCCTAGATTTTTTTTTTTTTTTGTAGGTCAAAAGTATTGAGTTGCTCTATTAATTTCCTTCACCCCAGGATCTAAAATACTGAGTTATAATGAGAGGCCAGCTTGCCACCCACCCCACACCAGGGCCGAAGCAGAGCCAATGGTGAAAGGCTCCAAACACAACATCATTCCACAGCACATAGTTGAGGTGAAGTATGTGGAATGGGGCTGGGGTTATTTGAATTTTTTTGGAGGCTGAGATCTATGCAACCCCAGGCACAAAAAGCTGCCTCTCTGCATTCAATTTGTAGCAAAATAAACAATTTGTAGCAAGTCAACAGGGTATCCATTGTATCCATGTTCTGGGGACCAGGCTTAAAAGAAGCCTTTGTTCTAAATGATATTTAAAAATTCTTTTATTAGCTATAAGAAGTTATTTTAAAAACTCTTTCCCAGACACCCAACTACCTTTCATGTGAAAACAGACACAAACCCACAAAACTTATGAATAACAAGGAATGGTCATTTGTGGTCATGATTTCTAGTGTGGTCAAATCAATAGGGGTTTATGGAAGACCTATAGTAGGTCTAGAGTCCCTGGGTGGTGCCCACACTTAACATGCTCAGCTGCTAAAAGAAAGGTTGGAGCTTCAAGTCCATCTAGAGACACCTTGGAAGATAGGCCTGATGATGTGCGTCCAAAATATCAGATATTTACTGAGAAGCCTATGAGGTACAGTTGTACTCTGACAAACTCAACAGAATCTACTTAAAGGCAATTGGTTGGTTGTTTGCTTTATTATAGGTCCAGTCTCATGTGAGGCTCAGAGAGAGAGGGAATAGAGCTTTAGGAAAGAGCTACAGGCTGGTTGAGAAAAGGAGCAACAATGATGAGAACAACTAACATGTCCACAATGGACTGTTGAACTCTGTGACACAAACAATATTGCTTTGGGAGAAATTGGTGGCGAAGGCAGGACCACTGTCCTGCACCATGCCAAGGGGCAACCTCTATCTGGCAAAGCTGAGCCATTTACTTGAACACAGTGTGAGGTGTGCCCCTGCAGCAGAGTGGAACCAAGGTTAAACCTGGCCAGGTACTGAGAACCTAGAAGAGGAGAGGAAAGCTGGGCTGTGGGGATCAGAGAACGCCTTGTGGAGGAATTAGGAGCTGAGTAGGGGCTTGAGTTTGGGCAGGGTCGTTTATTTCCCCAGTGTTCTCCCTAGGGACATGGGAGATGCCGCCAAACCATCAATACGACCCAAAATGCTTCTGCAGGCACAAGGAGAGTAACAGCTTGTGAGTAATGCCCTGCCCCTCAAAACCCAAAACCAAGTAGATTCTGACTCATAGCAAGTCCCATTGGATTTCTGAGGCTGTAAATCTTTACAGAAGTAGATTGCCCATCTTCCTTTCATAGAGGGGCTGATGGGTTTAAACCACTGACCTGGTTAGCAGCCAAATGCCTTATCTACTACACCACCAGAGCTCAGGACTCAACAGGCCCTCACAGTTTGCCATCCCTAGGAAGGCGTCTTACAGAGGTGATCGTTAGTTGTCATAGAGTTGGCTCCAACCCATCATCTTCATGTTCCTTGATATACTCAAATCCTTTGTTACAGACACTGTATTCTGATTGCCTTCCAGCCAAAAGTGCTTATCTTCCAGCACTGTATAGGACAATATTCTGTGACCCATAGGGGTTTCACTGGCTGATTTTCAAAAGTAGATTGTCAGGCCTCTCTTCCTCATCTGTCTTAGTCTAGAAGCTCCACTGAAATATGTCCACCCTTGACGGCAGTGGACTACCATTAAACAAGGTAAGCACGGGCTTACTTGTGCTTACATGTTTTTCACTACATCAAAAATCAAAGATATGATCAAACCCATACGAAATCATTTGCTACAGCTTAGTAAGGAAGCACATGTAAGCCTTTCATTACCTTGCTTACTGGGTACTCTGTCCCTGTCAATGATTTTAAGTTTGAAAAGAGGCTTTGATTATGTAGGAAGATGCTGTGGAGTTGGGAGAGAGACAGATACCAGCCTTAACTAGAAGCAGCATCTTTGATGTGGTGAAAAAATTGTAGTGAAATTGTTCACTATATATTAGTAAATAGGCACATGTAAGCCCATGCTTACCTTACTTATTGGGTAATCTGCCCCTGACCATGGGTGACCAGTGGCATAGCTTCCAGCATCACAGCAACACACAAGCCATCACAGTAGGACAAACTGATAGATGGGTGGTAGCTTTGGATCTAAGAAGCAGGTTAGTTATTGAATCTCCCCACATTCATCATTATACCCAGTTATTTCTTAGGGGCTCATAAGAAGGCTCATGGACTGTGGGAGATTGAAGGAACATCAGAGGTCACTTACATCATACCCTCTTTATACAGATGAGGACACTGAGACCAAGGGAAAGAGGCTCCTACCCAACGCCCTACAATAAGTTAGGGGCAGAGCTGGGTGGGTTTCTCTCCTTCTTTTTCCAATGGGTTTTTGGGTGCATCACTGTGACTCTTGCATCCTTCCACTTCTAGCTAATTTATCTGATGTCATTTATTCCCACTGTCATATAAAGTCATTAACATTGAATCTGTGCTTAGTATAAGGTTTGTGTCATAGCTTTTCCTAGGAGCAGATTTTGACAGGGATGAAAGGAAGTGCAAGATGATTCAATGGTATAATTTATATAAATAATTCTCACCTTCTTTGCAGAAGACACAGATTTAATTTCCAGCCAATGCACCTCATGGGCAGCCATTGCCCATCTGTCAGTGGAAGCTTTTGTTGGAAGATATTGTTGCTATGATGCTATGATGTTGCTATGATGTGCTGGATTCAGTGGAGCTTTCAGACTAATACAGAGTAGGAACAAAAGCCTGGCCATCTACTCCTGAAATGGATCACAACAGTCTGATCCACAACCAATCATGGACTGGCTGTGGGGATAGCACAAGGCCAGGAAGTAGTATGTTCTATTGTGCATGGTTTGCCATGAGCCAAGGGCCAACTTGACAGAAACTAACAAGAACAAAGCTGTTCTTGGTGGTAGTGGGAGAAAAAGTGGAGAGGTATGGAAGGAAGTGGGCCAGCAGGAAAATGGGAGGGAGGCAGGGGGGCAGGGCCAAGTGGAGCCAAAGACAAGTTTGCACACTACACGATATTGCCTCCATCTGGCCTGGAATGGATGGTCGGATTGATTTTGATATTATCCAGAACAATTAGGGTGCTGACCAAAGACTTCTCCAGATGCTCAGAAGTTGTACTTCCAAGCATAATCCTTGGCTCTCAGAAAACCACAAGTAATTGATGACACCCCCTGCCTTCTTACATCTTCTTCTTTCCAGCTCCTAGACAGATACAGAGACTCATTCATTCCAGGCTCTGCAATCATCTCAGACTTGACAAGTCCAGCATCACAGCACTCCTCTGGGGTCGCCTGGTCCTCATTAGGGCGATCAGAGGAGGCCAGTGCCTGGTTTTGTTATTGATGCTTCCTCCTCCATGCGGCCTTGAAAGCACTCGGCAGCCTTTTGTTGTTGGCATGAAGGTCTTATAAAATTCTGCCAGACTTGACTCAACATTTTCCACATGACTGATGGCATTAAAAGCTTTGCAATCCCAATAGGCAAATTTCTTAACTGGCTTTGTTTCTCGTTGGTTCAGGTGGAATAATGAGGCTGTTTCTGCCAGGAATGTCAGTGTGTGGTTGGGAAGTTGGTGTTTGTCTATGAGGAAGCAGGGAAAGAGATCACTACCCAGGTGCCCGGTGCCTATAGTCAAAAATGTTGTTTCAGAATTTCTCCCTCTTGTTGAGATAGAGAAAGTTCCCAGGTGGCAAACTGTGCTTAGCTGGTAATTGAAAGATTGGCAGTTCAAACCCATCCACTGGCACCAGAAAAGAAAGTCCTGGTGATAAAGATTATAGCCAAGCAAGCCTTATGGAGGACAGTTCTATCTGTAACGTAAGGGATTGTCATGAGTTGAAGTCAACTAGTCAGCACCAGAGGAGCTCTGGTAGCATAGTGCCTAAGGCATTTGGCTGCTAACCAGAAGGCTGGTGGTTCAAACCAACTGGTCACTCCTCAGAAGGAGATGGGGCAATCTACTTCCATAGTGATACTGCTTTGGAAACCCAAGGAGGGGTCGCTATGACTTGGGTCCGACTTGATGGCACATAACAACAATAAACAACAGTCAGCACCAGAAAAAAGCAAATGAGACAGAGATGGCATAAGGATACAGTGGGCCAACAGGCGTTTCCTAGGGAGTTTATGAAGGCCTTATGCTTGCCAGCCAGGCTGTTGTTAAGCCCTGCTTCATGTGGGTGCTATGGGTGGGAGGTGGGTGCTCTGGGATTTGTCTTTCATTTTTGCAGCTGTGAGAATAGCTCGGCCTCTGCCAAAGCCTTTTGTTCTATTTTTCTCTTGCTTCATTGGGACATTTCCGGAACCAAATATATTCAACTAGTCCTCAGCATCAGGAGGTAATTGAATATCCAAATGCTGGTCCTTCCATTGGCCAATGACCAAAACTGGCTGAGACACCCAGTTTTGCAAAACGTTATGCTCCAGTCACTTCCCTAATTATCTCATCCATCTATAATGTCTTCATCTTATTGAAGTGTTTGAGACCCACATGGATTCTGAGAGCCCCATCCTTAGGACAGATTCTGTTCTTTATGCACCAGATTCATTAAGCAAAGTCTCTTCCTTAGAGGTTGTTTTGTTCTGTTGTACTTTGACATGAATTCCTAAGTCTACATCTTACCGAAGACAGGCTATTGTAATTATTATTTTGAAATGGAGACATGGCTGAGCTCCTGAATCTGAGCCCAAAGATAAACACAGGGACTCAGGGGCCTTGAAATCCATACCCTGTAGCTTTTGGGACCTTGTGGGCCCGTGAGGCCAGTGCCAGACTAAACAGAGAGCTGGAACAATTCCAAGAGCCAGCACTTTGGGGCTTTTGTCAGTTGGGTGGGAGTGCAAATTCTTGAAGACATTCTCCATGAAAACCTTGTTTCTTTATGTCTTTTGGCTCAGACACTGGCTAGAAGCTAGTGCATTAACTACTTGTACCACCCAGAGTCTAGGGAATCTAGTGTCACTCAGAGTCATTGAGCACCCAGGAAATTTTACCCTTGTGCCCAGCCAGGTGCCCCCAGACATGGCCTTGAGCTGCTCTGGGGGCCTTGACATCTCCTCATTTGGGCCTCTAGGGTCTTTGTTCCAATTCAGCTGTGCATCTCAGGGGAAAGGAAGGACAGGTGACTCATGGTCCTGCTTCTCAGTCTCTGGAATTAGGAAGAAGCTTTGGGGTGATGGAAGAGTCCTAAGGCCTAGGAATTGGCAAGTGTCTGGCCAGACAGGTGGAGGGGGGATCAGGGAGGTGAGCTCTGGTATGACACGGAGAGGAGGGGAGATGGCAGGCTAGCAGGGGGTGTGTATTTGTTAACCAGTTGCCCTCAAGTCTATTCTGACTCATGGTGACCCCAAGTGTCTCAGAGTGAAGCTCTCCCATTGGGTTTTCAGTGGCTGATTTTTGGAAGTAGATCACCAGGCCTTTTTTCAAAGGCACTTCTGGGTGGACTTGAACCTCCAAACTTTTGGTTAGCAGCTAGTGCATTAACTACTTGTACCACACAGAGTCTAGGGAATCTAGTGCCACTCACAGTCATTGAGCACCCAGGAAATTTTACCCTTGTGCCTAGTCAGGTGCCCCCAGACAAGCAAATGCTTCAGTCCTGCAGCCACATGTGGTGATTGGAAATGCTCCTTTGCCCAATATGGTGACACCCAAAGCTCTAATGAAAATCCCTCACAACCCTCCCAAGCTGTCCACTGGCAGATCATGGCACTGCTGGTGTCTCCTAGGAGGTGGTTCCCCCATGGACCACTTCTCCATTCCTCCCTGTTATTTTTCCTGCTGGTTCCTCTTATGCTTTCTGTATCTCCATCTCTGTCCCCTTATCAGAAAGACACCAGAAAATAGGGAGGGAAACCTCTATCCAGGGAATTTCCCTTTTAATTCTCTTTAGTTTTTAACCTCAAGCAATCTTCTGTCCCATGCTTCAAGGTGGCCTTTCCAAGAGGTGAGTCTTCATTCAAATGTCTAATGTGCTCCTGAGAACAAGGGAATCCCCATACATAGTGTGGCTGGATATGACATAGGGGAGAGATGGCTGGAAAGTAGGTGCAAAGGGAGAAGAGGGGAGCTGGGGTGGGTAGGATGTCAAGTCTCCCATCTTATCTCTGAAGAACCTCAGCTGGATCACAGGAAAGGCCCACCTGGGGTTGTCATGGGAACTGCAAGGAATACAATCAGATCACCTTCTTTGAAGAGAGCCCCAAGCCTGCTAATGGAGAAGATGCACATCATCTTTTACTATCTCTTCACTTCCCTTTTGAATCAGCAAGGAGTCAATGAAGCAAATACCAGAGACTTGACTCAGCTCCTCCACTTACACTTCTTAAGGGTAGTTTCTGTCAAGTTGGCTCTCACTCATGGCAAACTCATGTGTAACAGAACAAATGTTGCCTGGTCCAGCACCATATTCACAATCATTGATATGTTTGAATTCATTGTTGTGGCTATTATATCAATCCATCTCATTGAGGGTTTTCCTCATTTTCACTGACCCTCTGCTTTACCAACATGATATCCTCCCCCAGCAATTGGTCCCTCCTGATAGCATGTCCAAAGTAAGATGAAGTTTCTCCTCCTCACTTCAATGGAACATTCTGGCTGTACTTCTTCCAAGACAGATTTGTTCATCCTTCTGGCAATCCATGATATAGTCTATATTCTTCGCCAACATCACAATTCAAATGCATCAATTCTTCTTCTGTCTCCCTTTTTCGTTGTCTAGTTTTCACATGCATTTGAGGTGATTGAAAAGACCATGACTTAGATCAGGCACACCTTAGCCATCGAAGTGACATCTTTGTTTTTTAATACTGTTAACGCTGCTAAAAAGCAAAGATAAGGGCAAGAAGGAGTTCTTATTCATCTTTGTATTTCAAAGCTAAGCATGGCTCTAGGCTCAAAATAAAGGCTCAAGATGTACTTGCTAGACTGAAGGAGCGCAGAAGGGCTGGAGTTCAGGTGTGAGAAGCAGAACCAAAAGAACAGAACAATTAGGTATGTGGTCAACGTCATGCATGTCTTTAGAGGCTAGGCTAAGAAGGTTGGCTTTGAGCCAGCAGACAAGTGAAAATCATGAAAGGACATTAACATATTTTCCCTCATCAGTTTGAAATAGTAACTGCTCATTTTAAATAAAAAGTCCCTAGGTGGCACAAATGTTTAAGTGCTCAGCTACTAACTGAAAGGTTGGTGGTTCTAATCTATCCAGAGACACCTCAGAAGAAAGGTCTGGAGATCACAGCCACTGAAAACACTATGGAGTACGGTTCCATTCTGAAACACGTGGATTAGCCCTGAGTCTGAATTGACTTGATGGCAACTAGCTTGGTTTTGGTTTTCATTTCTGCTAGCAAAACAATGGAAGCTCTGGTGGCATAGAGCCTAAGGCATTTGACCGCTAACCAGAAGGCTGGCAGTTCAAACCCACTAGCCACTCCTCAGAAGGAAGACTGGACAATCTACTTCCGTAGTGATACTGCCTTGGAAACCCAAGGAGGGGTCGCTATGAGTTGAATACGACTCGACGGCAGTAAGGTTTTTTTTTTGTTTGTTTGTTTTTGTTTTTTTTAGCAAAACAATACAAAGATATAACAAGAAAAAGTTAATGTCGCCACCCCTACCCCCCTACCCCACACCATACTGCTTCATTCTCTCTCACCTTGGTAAATAATTTTCTTTATGCTTTAAATTCTCATATTTTACCAAGTTATGTCTAAGTGGTTGTCTTTAAAACAATAATCCTGTCTGGGACTGCAACCTTAAATCTGTGTCAGGTCATGGAAATTTTCTTCTGCTGTTTGTTTAAATATTACTTCTCCTCAATCTGCTCTCTCTCTTTTTTATTTTTTCCTCCTTGCTCTCTCTCTCCTTCTGGAACTTCTATTATTTGCATGCCATTGTCCTGTTTTGTCCTTGAGGTCTCCTATCTTTCTCTTGTGGTTTCCATCTCTTTCTGTTTCCATATTGTGAGCTGTTTCTTCCACTTGATCTTCTAGACCTCTCATCTACTTCTCAGCAGTCATCAGCCTCCTTTTCAGTTTATTTCCTGAGTTTCTGAAATAAAAAATACTTTTCTCTTAGTTCCAGGAAGAGTCCTTTTCTTGGGCTCTAATTGTGTCCTCTTGAGCATCTTCATTACTTTTTTTTTTAAAAAAAATAGTATTTTATTGTGTTTTTGGCCAAGGTTTACACAGAATTCAGGTTTCCATTCAACAATTCCATTCAACGGGTTGTTCAGTGCCATTGGTTACATTCTTTACAATGTATGAATGTTCTCATTACTTCTGTTCTGGTTGTTCATCTTCATTTGTTTTTTTTTTATTCAACCCTCTTCATCAGTTCTGTTCCAATGGGGGCTGCCTGCTCTGTAGGCTTGGTCTTCCTCTCCTTCATCATCAGTTAACCAGTTGTCATTGAGTTGACTCTGACTCATACGTGTCAGAGTAGAACAGTGCTCCATAGGTTTCGAGGCTGGTTTTCCAGAAGCAAATTGCCAGGCCTTTCTTCCATGGAGCCTTTGAGTAGATTCAAACCTCCAACATTTCGGTTAGCAGCTGAGTGTAATTACCATGCACCCAGGGACTCCTAGCCCTCATCACAGAGACCCAGAAATGCTCATGATCTCTCAGTACCTTGGTAGGCAGATCAGTGATGAATGAGTATGAAGCAGTAGACAAACAGCAGATAACAGAAGACACAGCAGTTTTTGCTCCCTGGGGCAAACTGGCCAAGCACCACTCCATAGAGCAGATTACTACTTCCAAGTCTTCTTGATTAAGGTCTAGATCTCCAAGAAGATGGAAGGGTAGAAATTATAAGTGAAAGTAGGAGAATTTGTGTTAACAAGAAGAGGAACACATCTTCTTCTGATCCTGTGAGACTGGAATGAGGGAATTGGAGATATAGAAACAGAGATCTCATACATTTGTACTGGGACAGTGGTGGTTCAGTGGTAGAATTCTTATCTTCCATGCAACATACTTCAGTTTGATTCCTGACCAATGCACTTCATGTGCAGTCATGACTGCCTGTCCTGGAGGTTTGAGTGTTGCTGTGATGCTAAACAGATTCCAGTGGAGTTTCCAGACTTAGATGGACTAGGATGAAAGGCCTTGTGATCCACTTCTGAAAATAAACCAGTGAAACTCTATGAACCACACCAGTCCAGTCTGCAACCTACAATGTTACACAAGACTGGACACATTTTGTTCTGTTGACATGGGGTCACCATGAATTGGAGGCCAACTCAATGGCAGCCAACAACAACATCTGTTTCCATTTGTGCACAGGAAGTTGGAGGGATTCATGGACAATGACAGAGATTGGTTTGACCATTTGAAGTGTTTCCTCTAATTCAAAGAGAAATAGCCAATGAGCTGTTGCCATTAGCCTCCCAAGGCTTTCACCTCTCAAGGTCAACTCAAGCAATTGACTATTTGAATATATCTTCGTCTAACATGGGGTCAGGTGCTGTGATGAACAAATGAGAATCCAAAGGCAGAGTCCCTGGGAGGCTTCCCCTGTTTGGAAATTTCCCTTCTTGGAGCCACCAGGATGGTGTTGTTCACCTGCTTCCTTTTTGGGGTTTTGGGAGGAGCCTATAGTTGCCCTAGAGGACAGCTCATTCACAAAACCTGTATGTAGGTAAAGGACAGTTTTTAGCAAAAAGGCCCTAAGGCTTTATCTTTGGGAGCTGCCATTGGTTTAAGTGTAGCGAAGGGAGACCCAGGAGGAGCCATACATCCACCTGGGATAAGGTGGGGACTTTGTGAAGAAGGTCCTGGGGGAGCCACAGCCAGACCTCAGAGATAAGACAGAGTCATCAGGAGCAGGTGGCCCCTGATGCAGCCAGGAGAAGACTGATCACACAGCCAAAACCATTGGCCATGATCTCCATCATGGCGAGGCTCACCTGGGACCTAGCCCAGAAGTCCAAAGAAGCCAGAGGTCAACTCACAGGATGTTGAAATGTTCCCTGTCCTGGAGATTTCAAAGCCACATTCTCCCCATAGTCCATCTTGGGGTAGGAAAAAGGAATCAGAGACTGAAAAGCTGGATTAGATTCTAGAGAGACTAAGCATAACTAGAAATTGTATTTATTTTTATATATAATTTTCAAATAAAATTTTTTATTTGTTGTTAGTTAACTTTGTTTAAATTTTAGGATGTGCATTATAAACCAGATGAGGCTAAAATTAATTTTTACTTTACTAACCAGCAGTAAAAACTTAAAAGGAACAATAACAAAAACAAACAAGCAAAAAAAAACTCACTGCTGTCGAGTCAATTCCAACTCATAGCGACCCCTCCTTGGGTTTCTGAGGCAGTATCTCTATGGAAGTAGATTGCCCAGTCTTCCTTCCGAGGAGTGGCTAGTAGGTTTGAACCACCAGCCTTCTGGTTAGCAGTCAAGTGCCTTAGGTACTACACCACTAGAGCTCCTAGTACTTAAAAGAAAGACAGGTAAATTTTAGACAAAAGAAAGAAACCAGGTTAATCCCCTGCATATATGCAGTTGGTACTGGGAGTCTGAACTTGCCACCCTGCTACACACACACTCACACACACACTTCGTTGTTTTTTACCTCTTTTTCCTGACCCCATTGATTAGAAGATGACATGAAATCCATATAAGAAACAACAAAAAGAGAGAAAACCCAATTTAAAATGAGCAAAGGCTATACAAATGAGCTAACAAGCATATGGAAAGGTACTCAACATCAATCAGTAGGAAAATGCAAATCAAAGCGGCAATGAGATATCACTTCATAACCTCTAAAGTGGCTAAAACTGACAAGAAGGGAAAATAACAAGTATTGGTGAGCATGTGGAGAAATTAAAGCCCTCATATATTGCTGGTGGGAATGAAAATGGTGCAGCCACTTTGGAAAACAGTTCATCAGTCTCTCAATAAGTTTAAGATAAGAATATTACATGAGACTTAGCAATTCCACTCCCATGTATGTACCCAAAAGTACTGAAGAAAGGTGTTCACTGTACACCAATGTTCATAGCATCATTATATTCACAATAGCTAAAAGGTAGAAATAGCTGAACTGAACATCAATAGATGAATGGATAAACAAAATGTGGTATATCCATATACCTACCCATTACCATCAAGTCAATTCTGGCTCATAGCAACCCCCACTGGGTTTCTAAGGCTATAAATCTTTATGGAAGTAGAATGCTTCATCTTTCTCTCATGGAGTAGTTGGTGGGTTTGAACAGCCAACCTTCTGGTTAGCAACCAAATGCCTTACTCACTGCACCACCAGAGCTCCTTCACGATAGCTAAAAGGTAGCTGAACTATCCATCAACAGATAAATGGATTTAAAAAAATGGTATATCCATATATGGAACATTATTTAGCCATAAAGAAAAATGAAGTACTGATAGATGCAATGACATGTATGAACCTTGTTAGCATTATTCTAAATGAAAGAAGTCAGACACAAAAGGCTGTGCACATATTGTCTGATTCCATTTATATGAATTATCTAAAATAGACAAATTCAGAGAGATGGAATGCTGATTAGTGGTTGCCAGGGCCAAGGAGGAGTGTGGAATGGGGAGTAGCTGATTAATGGGCATGAGGTTTCCATTTGGGGTGAGGAGAAAGTGCTGGGACTAGATAATAATGGTGGCAGTTACACAACTTTGTGAATATACTTTATGCCACTGAACTGTACAACTTAAAATGGCTAAAATGATAAATTTTATGTTAGGTGTATTTTACCATGATAAAATCCATAGGAAAGATCACATAGCTGATATACATACCCCATACTAATAATAGCACCCATTGGATACTCATTGAACATGAAGCATTTTGTGTGAAGTATCTCATTGATCATGAGGCAGTGGTAGAATTCTTTCCTTCCATGCGGGAGATCTGGGTTCAATTCTAGCCAATGCCCTTCAACCACGGCCAACACCTATCTGTCAGAGGAGGCTTGCATGTTGCTATGGTGATGATCAGATTTCACCAGAGCCGAGCTTCCAGACAAAGAAGGACTAGGAAGAAACAAAGACCTGGTGATCTACTTCCAAATATCAGCCAATGATTAGCCTATGGATCACAACAGTCTAATCTGCAATCAATCATGGGGATGGCCAGAACCAGGTAGCATTTCGTTCCATTGTGCATGGGTTCTCCGTGAGTCAGGAGCTGACTCGACAGCAGTTAACAACAATAATTTCCTTGATCCTTGTAGTTAGATATCTTTTGGTGAAAGTTTACAGAGCAAATTCACTTTCCATACAGCAATTCACATACAATTTGCCTCATGACATTGACTGCAATTTCCCACAATGCAACAGCTTCCCTCCCACTTCCTCCCCATAGTTACCTCTTCCCTGTGTCCTTCCCTCCCTTGCACTCCTGCCCCCTGAGCTGTCTCCCTGTGCATAAACACCCCTTCTTTCTCCCATGATTGACCTCTTCAAGGAGTGTATCTATCTCAGGTAAATGTTCAGCTCATATGCCTGTCTTTTGTTTGGCTGGGAGCCACAGGAGTGGGTTCAATTCCAGACCTGAAGGGCAGCTAGGGGCCATAGTCTCAGTGGTTCCATCAGGCTCTAACAGACCAGCAAATCTGGTCCCTTTATTTTTTTCCAAATGATTTTGAGTTTTGTTCTACATTGTTCTCCCACTCTATCCAGGATCTCCTATATATATCCCCTTCCAAGTGGTTGATAGTGGTAGTCAGGCACCATCTACTTCTAGTCTTATAGTCATATAGGCTGAGGATCACATGGTATACCAGTCTCTCGGACTAGTTGTTTCCACAAATCTTGGTTTTCTTCATTCTTCTTTGCTGTGGATGAGGGGAGATACATCATTGCATCTAGATGACTGTTTGCAAGCTTTTAAGATCCCAGTCACTACTCACCAAACTAGGATGTGGAACAATGTTTTGTGTAGTATGCCAATTGAGCTTGATATTGATCCTTGTATTACTCTTAAAAACAAACAAACAAACAAACAAACAAAAACCCATTGCCATTGAGTTGATTCCAACTCATAGTGACTCTATAGGATAGAGGAAGACTTGCTAACTTGCAAGACTATAAATCATGTTGTGCAATAGTACTAAAGGAATTAAAGATGCACCAAGCAGACTAACTCATCTTTCTCCCACGGAGTGGCTGGTGGGTGACAACTGCTACCGTTTGGTTAGTAGCCAAATGCCTTAACTACTGTACTACCAGAGCTCCTTGCAGTAATCTTGTTGTTGTCATTGTTAGATGTTGTCAAATTGGCTCTGACTCATAGTGACCCTATGTATAACAGAATGAAACACTGCCTGGTCCTGTGCCAGCCTCACAATCCTTTCTACACCTGAGCCCATAGCTCCAGCCATTGTAACTAGCTATCTCATTGAGGGCCTTCCCCTTTTGTGTTGACCATCCACTTTACCAAGTGTGATATCCTTCCCCAGAAAATGGTCCCTTCTGACAACATGACCAATGTAGGTGAGACCAAGTCTGGCCATTCTCACTCCCAAGGAGTATTCCAGCCTCACTTCCTTCAGGACAGATGTGTTAGCAGTAATCTTAGGAAGAGGTATTATTATTCCTACTTTGCAGGTGAGAAAATGGACTTAGAAAGCTAAAATGATAGACCCAAATCACAAAAAGTCTGACTCAAGACCCCATACCCTTAATCCTCACACAGTACAGTGAGATGAGAGACAGAGAGGGAACTACCAAGGTCTCCGTCTTTCTTAGGGTGGCAGCAAAGAGCTCAGGACATAGCACCCAGCCTAGGAGGGTGAAGGATGCTTCTCCAGTGTGCAGGGCTGAGAAGGCAAAGAGGTAGTTGCTTCTACTTTTGTCTCTAGTGTATAAAGAAACAGAGGTGGGGAAGAGGATCCAGAAGGAAAGGTCCTCCTAAAGTCCTCTGGAAGGAAGCTCAGGGTCTCAAGAACAATATCACATGAAGGAGTAATTGTTACTAGAAGTCTTTGCCTCTGTGGAAAATGTGGGCCTGATTCTAAGAGAATCTGCTTCTTCAACAGTTCACAGTCCTGGAGGCTAGAGCACCCCCACCACCTCCCACTCTTCCAATGAAAAAGGGCTAAAACTCAGACCTGCTGAGAAAGAGTGATGGGGGACACATGGCATGCAGACAGGCATGGGACAGCTGTCTCCCAGAAACAACTTCAAGATGTCAACTGGCTCTGTCCCTTCCGGAGTAGACTGGCGGCAGACACTTCAAAAGGCAAGCTTCAAGTGTGGGGTGCAATGAGCAGAAAGGATGTGTCCCTGGCATTGGCTCTCCCAGCCCTGGGCCACCAGTGAAATCCTGTCCAGTGGTCACCTCTTCAAGGATAATTGTCAGACACCCACTCTTTGGAGAGCAATGATAGACATTCTTTGCATGAGAAGTAATTGGAATCAAAGCCACAAATCGTGTAGTAGCACATCACTTGATCCCTCTCTTAGCAGGCTCTGTCTGACCATATTGTAACTTTGGTCTATTCTGAGTTACTGAAAAAGAAGTGGCAAATAGTTTTCAACTCTCATGCCAAATTTTATTAATTTGGTGTGGCTTCCTGGGTCCAGTGTTGACAAGGATTCTGAGTCTCTGTCCAAGGCTCAGTAGGAAAGATGACCATTGTTAATTAGTGATGTCTGCAATGGGCAAATAATAGGGGTACAGCCATGTAAGTGGCACATTCATTAATGTCTGCACTGTGGCAATAAAGCCCCTGGGTGGTGCAAACGGTTTGCACTTGGCTACTAACCTCAAGGCTGGCGGTTTGAACCTACTCAGCAGTACCATGAAAGAAAGGCCTGGGGATCTGCTTCCATAAAGATTATAGCCAACAAAACCCTATGAAGCACTTCTACTCTGTAACATATCGGATCACCGTGAGTCAGAATGGACTCAATAGCAATGGGCTTTTCAGTTTGTTTGTTTGTTGTTTTTACTGTGGGCAGCAGATACTGTTAAAATGGTGACTTGGTTATAGATTGGGCTAATTATAGGTATTCACATAAAGGATTGTTGTTGCTAGTTGCCATGGAATCAGCCCCCGACTCATGGTGATTCCATGCATACCGGTTCCTGCTCCATCTCCAAGCTCTGTTGCAGATCAGACCATTGTGATCCAGAGACATTTCGTTGGCTGAGTTTTGGAATTAGATCACCAGGCCTTTCTTTCTAGTCCGCATTAGTCTCAGAAGCTCTGCAAAACCTTGTTCAGTAGTACAGCAACACACAAACCTCCACTGACAGATGAGGGGTGGCTGTGCATGAGGTTCACTGGATGGGAATGGAACCCCAATCTCCTGCATGGAAGGTGAGAATTCCACCACTCAACTACACTGCTACATCACCTAAGGATGAGAAGAGCATTTATGCTCTGGGAAATCTCTGGAGGTGATTGATTATCAGTCCTCTCCCTCCTGAAAAAAAAAAAAAAAAAAACCTGCTCTCCAAAAGACACCTTTCTTCTACACTTATCTTATGCTCCAGAAAGGGACAGCCGGTTAAGGGCTATTTCCTTCTCTTTCCCCAAGGAGCGAACGAGTGTTGGCTAGTGACAGCCTCTCCAAGACTTTTCTGGAACTCTTGCTGGCCCAGGGCAGCTGCAGCCACACAGTTTGCTTCTTGTCATGGAAAGCTGAAGCATCTCCGGGCCCAAGCTAAATACCGGCTGCAGAACATCTAGTTTTTTTTTTTTTTTTCACGAGCCCCTGGTGGATTGAAGCCCAGAAGCCAGCAGCCCACCTGCCAATTATTACAGTTAATTCTGTGCAGACTTGACTCAAGAATGGAGACAGAGAGTTCTATTTGCTGCTGGAGGTGCACGGTGCAGGCAGGAGGGGCCTGTGGTCGTGGGACTGTGAATGCATTCTGTGTGTGCCTGGCTAGTGCTGGCAGCCCCTACCGGCTCCCCTTGCACCATTAGTTTGGCATCCAAGTGTGACTCAACAGGGCTTCCTTCCCCTTGAGTCTGCATCTGAGATCACAGATCTTGATTGTCAAGAACTTTCTTCCTCCTGCTCTAAGCTACATATACCCTCTTCCCCCTTAAGAATTCAGTGATGAACACTTGTTTTTATTTTTTCCAGAGAAAAATGAAAAATAACAGTTTGTAACTTTGAGGTTTTTTGGTTGCCTTTTTGCCTCTGAACAAATTGCCTTAAAGATCCAATTGATTTGGGCAGTGTACAGTCACCATTTGTCCCCTGGGAGCCCCTTGGTGATTGGCTATGGTCAAGTCCAAGCTTGGTCTACCCTCAAGGTGATACCCATTCTGTTGCTCAAGGGTATCTCTCTTAAGTTCTTCCAGGCATCCCTCCATTGATTAATAGTCCATTCATTCATTAGTTAATTCATTCCTATAAAGCCAGTACAAATGGCATGTACTCAACTACTAACTGAAGGTTGATGATTCACACCCACCCGTGGTACTGCAGAAGAAAGACTTGGCAATCTGCTTCCACAAAGATTATAGCCAAAAAATACCTGTGTCATTCAATTCTACTCTGTAACACATGGGGTTGCCATGTGTGGAATTGATTTAATGGCAACAGGTTAAATCAATTAACTGGAAAGATAAGAGAAGAAGATGGAGTTCCTGCCCTCCAGGAGTCAAGCAGAAAAGTCAGACAGTGAACAAAAAAATCTCATGAAGAACCAAGTACAGGTAGTCCTCAACTAATGACTTAATTCAAGTCACCACGAACCCCACTTAACACTGTCCGTTTTTTGTTTTTCATTTTGTACATCTTATCATTAATAATATGTACTGCATACAATTTGCTGATTTTATCATTCTCAGATGTTCACTGGCAGATGTTCAATTTTATGACTTACTGTTCAAAGTACTGCCATACAGATGTAGTTTTCTAAACTAAATCAGAGTCTTCAGTTGCTTGAAAACATGGACCTCAATGCTGATCGCTTTGCTAAAGTTGATAGGCAGATTTGGGAAGCAGTAGTTGTTACTGCAAAATACGTAAAGCAAAAAAGGACTATACAGACAACTCTCACTAATTTTCTAATTAGAATCACCATCCCCTTTCTCAGGAGTAGCCCAGGTAACCCAGAATCTTCCACAAGTGGAGTTATTACCACAGCTGGCAAAGTTCCAACAATGTCTAACTCTACTTCATCATCAGAGTAAATTTTTATAATTTGTAAAATTTTTTATGTATACATGTATTACAATATATCTCTAAGTTTATATATAATGTTTCCAACCACCAAAGACAAATAAAAGTTCAGAATTATAAAGATAACCAAACAAAACCAAACTTACTGCCATCAAGTCTGATCCAACTCATGGCGGCCCCTCCTTGGGTTTCCAAGGTGGTATCACTATGGAAGTAGATTGCCCAATCTTCCTTCTGAGGAGTGGCTGGTGGGTTTGAACCTTCAGCCTTCTGGTCAGCAGTCGAATGTCTTAGGCACTACGCCACCAGAGCTCCCAAATTATAAAGAGACTGATAATAAAAGGCAATACTAATGAAAACTAAAAGTGAAAAGAGGTATTTGACTTACATCAGGACCAACTTATGGTGGAGTTGTAGGAATGGAATCCTGTTATAAGTTGGGGACTACCTGTACCATCAAGGAAGGTGTGACTACAAAGGTACAGGAAGCCAAGGCAGTATGACAACCAATGCAGAGCAGACTCCTAGAATCAAAACCCAGCCCTGCCTCCTAAATATACTACTCAACAGGAGTACAAGAGTGAGTATACATAAGAGGCTTATAGCTGCTCCTGACATGTAATGCAATTGTACAAAAAAAGGACTTAATCTAAATTGTCAATAGGAGATGTTGTAAAGGAAGTTGGTTCTAAGGAGGTGGCATTTAAATGAAGACCTGAACAGTGAGTAGATGGAGACAGAGCATGGATGCAGGGGTGGGTCAGCAGGGGTCAGCAGAGGAAAGAGTGTGCGAAAGCCCCAGGACAGGTCTTCTTCCTGCAACCAAGAGAGCTAAGGAAGTTGGAGCACAGAGATCTGCGTGCAATGAGCTGCATGTTAAGGGCAGTGTAAAGTCAATTGGATAATTTGAGGCAAGGGTGCAATATCTTTGCTTCTGCTCTTGTCCTATCAACCAGATATCTAGCCCCTGGCTATTGTCTTCCTAAGACTCAGTGTCGTTCAGAAATGTAAATCACTTAACAATGTAACTGCCAATGTAACTTTTAACAATTTACTGTATCGGGGCCAAGGCTGATAAGAAGATGAAAAGACCTAGTGCCTGTCTGCAAGGAAGAACCCACCTACAGGTGGAATGGAGGGACATAGAGATGGGTGACCAGACAACATGGTGTCCAGAGGAGGGAGTAATGATTTTCTTCTGGCCTACCTAAAAGGGCTAGAGAATGTTTGGAGAGGAAATGATATCTGAGCCAAGTCTTGAAGAATGAGTCAAGAATGGAAGAAGGCCACTCGTCATGAGGCCAGCATTTGGTCCAGAACTGTGAAGGGTAAGGTGAACTCAGGCCCAGGCTTTGGAGGAGATGTTTTATTGGGCTGCACATTTGCGCCTCTTTGTTGACCCAGGCAGTGGGTGGCTGATTGAAACCAGATGTTGGAACAAGTCCTCTCCAGCATGAAAGGTATATGATGGGGGCCTCATTCCAAACCTAGTGCTGAGAAAGGAGCAGGCTGGTTTGGACCTTTTAATGTCCCCACTTATGAGAAGACAAGACTGTGGCTCACCTAGACCGTTGTTGTTGTGTGCTGTTGAATCAATTCCGACTCATAGTGACACCACAGGGCAGAGTAGAGCTGCTCCATAGGATCTCCAAGGAAGCAGACTGCCTCTTCTTTCTACTGCAGTGGGCCTGGTGGGTTCAACCACCCACTTTTCAGTTAGCAGTAAAAACTATTGAGCCACCAGAGGTCCTTCTAGGCTGAGTTCAAACCAAACTGAACCGACTCATAGCAATCTTCATTGGGTTTTCAAGGCTGTAAATCTTTATGGGAGCAGACTCCCTCATCTTTCTTCTGGGCAGCAGCAGGTGGGCTCAAACCACCAAGCCTTTGGTTAACAGCCAAATGCCTTTACTGCTATACTACCAGAGCTCTTTTCTAGGCTAAATAGTCCCTCTTACATGAAGAACTCCATCTTTTGGGATGAACATGCAAGAAAGCTGAGTTGTGAATCACTGCTTCCCTGTGTGTCTTAGATGTACATATCCTGGGAAATTTCTGGACCAGAAAGCTGGTCTTAAAAAAATTCCTACCTGCCCAAGGTCCCAGGGAATCCTGTGCCCTGCCCTCCCCAACAGCCTCAGCTTCAGCAAATGTCCCCTGACAGAGGCCCAACTCCCAATATCCACCTTAATCACATGGTATAAGTGGCTATTTTTGTTACATAAACAGAGTTGTCTACATTTGGATTCAGGGCTGGCTGTAGGAATTTGTAAACAGCATGGTGTACACGTTTCACAGAGAGTTGCCAGGACAGGCTCCCTTTCCCACTGCCTCTTGTCCAGTTTTCCCTTTTATAGAGAGTCTGGCTGGGAAAGAGAGACAGAACTTATTTGGGAATGGAGGACAATCTCCACATATCCCTCTTCCCCCACCCCAGCACCCACTACCTCCTCTTCGTAAGTTGAGGTCTGATGCACAATTAAGACTACTCCTAAGTTATGAATCCCTCCAAAATGCTAACTTCTCATAAATATAAATATCAACCTCATGGGAAAACAGATTTTGGGAGATTTCTTTTCCCGTAGAATAACAAGGAATTTTGAAGTTTGTAGCAGATTTCAAAACTGTTGGACACTGCTGGGCCTTTTGGAGTCAAGACCCCATGTGACATCATGATGTCCCCTTTTCTATTTCTGTTGCCTGAAGGATCTTTCTTTAGCTTCAAGGCAAGGCTTATAAGGTTCTAGAGATGACATATTTGGAACCACAAAGAAGAGGTAGCCTTTCTGGATAGAGGAGGTATTCATTTGTACTTTCATTTAATAACTGCTACAGATGGAATTGTGCCCCCCACCAAAAAATATATATATATATATATGTGTTGTAAATCCTATCCCCTATACTTGTTGGGAATGGGTTTTTTTTTTTTTTTTTTGGTTATGTTAATGAAACAATATTAGTGTAGGGCGTGTCTTGACTCGATCTCTTTTGAGCTTTAAGAACTGACGATTAAGTAAACAGAGTTGGGAGAAGATAGATGTCATATCATATGAAGATCACCAAGTAACCAAGGAGCAAGGACATTTCCTAAGCACCAAAAGAGGAAGAAAGCCTTCTACTAGAGCTGGCACTCTGAATTCAGACTTATAGCCTCCTAAATTGTGAGAAAGTATGTTTCTATTTGTTAAAGCCACCCTCTTGTGGTATTTCTGTTACAGTAGCGCTACAGAACAAGAAAATAACCATCTAATTGAATTAGAATCCACATCTGTGTTTGGCACCGGGCCTTAGAAGTAGGTGTAGACAGGGGACATCATGCTCAATTGACATAACATACTACGCAAAACATTGTTCCATCTCCTACTTTGGCGAGTAGTGACTGGGATCCTAAAAGCTTGCAAGCAGCCATCTAGATGCAACAATGGGTCTCTCCTCATCCAGCACAAAGAAGAATGAAAAAAACCAAAGATTCATAGAAAGAATTAGTCCTAGCAACTGGTACACCATGCGATCTGCAGCCTATATGACTATGAGACCAGAAGAACTAGATGGTGCCCAGCTACCAATGTCAACCACTCAGAGGGGGATCTATGTAGGAGACCCTGGACAGAGAGGGAGAACAATGTGGAACAAAACTCAAAAGCATCTGGAAAAAAAAAGGGGGGGGACCAGATTTGCTGGTCTGATAGAGCCTGGTGGAACCACTGAGACTATGGCCCCTAGCTGCCCTTCAGGTCTAGAATTGAACCCACATCTGTGGCTTCCAGCCAAACAAAAGACAAGCATATGAGTTGAATATTTACCTGAGGTAAATACATTCCTTGGAGAGAACAATCATGGGATAAAGAAGGGCTGTTTATACACAGGGAGAAAGCTCAGGGGGCAGGGGTGCATAGAGGGATGGACACAGGGAAGAGGTGACTGTCGGGAGAAAGTGGGAGGGCAGCTGTTGCATTGTGGTGAATTGTGGTCAATGTCATGAGACAAAGTGTATGTGAACTGCTGTATGGAAAGTGAATTTGTTCTGTAAATTTTCACCCAAATCACAATCAAATAAATAGATAGATAGATAAGAAGTAGGTGTAAAGCACACATTGTTGCAACTGCATCAAAAGGTGGAAATGTTAAGAGTCACTTAGATGTGTTTGGAATCACAGAGAGAGTTTAGTTTTACTCTATATGTGTTTGTTGAATGAATAATAAGCTTGTGATTGAAAATGAAGTCTGCTGTGATGGTTGAAGTCGAATCTTAAATTCAGTGCAAGTTAATATTCTCATACTTAAAGCTTGAGTGACCAGTCATTCTGGTTTGTCTATCTAAGGGTCTTCCCAGAATGCAGGATAGAAAAGTTCCCAGGCAAACTAGGACAAATTGGTCACCCTAGTGAAAGCTTCAAAGAAAAGAGAACTAGGAAGAAGAAAAGCTCCTGTATAGAAACTATCCAAATTAGGAAAAACAGTCCTGGAGTAGCTGCTGGGACAGGAGCCATAGATGAAGCGGTTGTCTTTCTCCTTTCCTGTTTTCAGTATAGCAGAATGAAGAAGCAGAAAATATTTATGTCACATAGCAATACATATTAGTAGGCTTTATTAGTAGGGAGACATTTGTAGGTTATGAAGAATTGGGCATTGACCAGCAAAAGGAGAGGATTTCAATTCTTGAAAATATTCTTAAATAAATCCAATAGTAAGCAAAGCTACAGAGTATTTTAACTCCATTTCTTTAATCACTCAAAGGGCTGAAAGGATCTAGAATAATTACCTATTTCTTGGGAGCATCAGTGTACAGAAAAGTCAAAGTTAGAATAAGCAGTATTGAAAACAATGGTTTTTATGAAAGGGGTCTGTCTATATTCTACATAGATGTATTTCTCTACTTTTGGCAGTAAAGCATATCCTTTTTAGAAGGAAGTACAGATGTTAGTAATTAGTGATTTTTAAGGAAGCAGGTGTGTCTTCTATTTCAATAAAGAGCTTCGTGTGATAGTAATGGCTATAATTGAGTTGGAAGCATAATCTTGTTGGGAGAATCAATTGAAGGCTAGAAGGCCACGCTATTAATAAAGCTCAGCTTTGGTGCCACCTGGTGGCAGATACTCAAATTTCAGGTATAAAACCCAGAAGAGCGGTACATTGTATCTGTGAGTGCAGAAAATAGCAGGGAAAGCCACTTTGATCATCATAAACGACATTTTTTTGCAATTTGTACTGTGAGGAGTTGTGCAAAAAAATTATCTAGACCTTGTTCCTTTAACTCTAAAACTTTTGAGACAGAAGTGATGAATTTTTGTGGTCTTTTTTAGTCATCTGTCATATGAGGATAATCATAACCTTGCAAGGTTGATGTAAGGACCAATGCCTATTTGAGTCAAGACCCCACGTAACATCATCATGTCCCCTTGTATCCCCTTTTCTACTCCTTCTGCCCCAAAGATCTTTCTTTAGCTTCAGGCAAGGCTTGTAATGTTCTAAACTCACTGCCGTCGAGTCAGATTCAACTCATAGTGACCCCTTCTTGGGTTTCCCAGGCAGTATCTCTACAGAAGTAAATTGTCCAACCTTCCTTCCGAGGAGTGGCTGGTGGGTTTGAACCTCCAGCCTTCTGGTTAGCAGTCAACTGCCTTAGGCACTATGCCACCAGAGCTCTTTATAATGTTCTAGAGATGACATATTTGTGCCTTGCCCATGGCCAAACAAAGATGATGAGATTTTGGACACATCATTAGGAAAGAACAACCACTAGAAAAGGACATTGTAGCTGTTAAAGGAAAGGGTCAGACAGGTACAAGCACTAAGAAACTGAGGCACATCATTAGGAAAGAACAACTGCTAGAAAAGGACATCATGCTTGGTAGGGAATCAATGACAACAAGGGAAACCCTCAATGAAGACTGACATAGTAGCCACAACAATGGATTCAAGCATACCAAGGAGCACAAAGATGGCCCAGGACCAGACAATGTTTCATTCTGTTATACAGAAGGCTGCCAGGAGCCAACTTGGTGGGAGCTAGCAACAACAATGAGCTAAGAGTAATGGCTGTTGTCAGGCAAGGAGCAAAGTGAATCTGGGAAAGCTGGCAGTGGATGGACGATACATTCAGATTGTCCTTGACCATTGCTGCTGTTGGTAATCTCCTGAGAAGATAATGCACTGTTGCTTTCAGGGCCATGTGAGAATCTGAAATTGAGGCTAGAGCCTGGTCTCATTAGAGACAGAAAAGTACAAGGTCAGATTTTCTGGGTGAGAATTTTCCCTGAGTCTTCAGCGAGACTCTCAGGTCCTATCCAACTTTTGACAAGCTTCCAGAGATATTATAAAGAAGATACGGTTCTGTCTGGGACTAGACAGACAGGAAGGCAGTCAGAATAATAGAAGAATGAAATGAAAGAGACATGATAGCTGTCCATTTTCAGTGACTTAGTCCCCTCCTTTGTAGAATCAAGGGTCTGGATTAGATGATCTTCAAGGCCCCATGTAGTTCTAGCTTTCTGAAGTTCTAGGGCTGATAACCATGGGTACAAAACACAAAGCCTTGTTGATGTCTGGATTTTTGGCAGAGCAACTGGAATTTCCATTCATTGCTGATGGGAATATAAAATGGTTCAGCAACTATGGAAGCTAATTTGACAATTTCTTATAAAATGAAACACACATTTGCCACATGACCCAGCAATTTATTCCACAGAAACAAAAACAAAAACTTATGTTCCCACAAAAATCTGTATATGAATGTTCACAGCAGCTCTATTCGTAATAGCAAATACTAAAGACCTGGAAACAACTCAAATATGCAACAGGTGAATGGTTAAAAAAATTATGGTACATCCATACTATGGAATACTATATAACAATAAAGAAGAAACTAATGACACATACCACAACTAGAGCATTATGCTGAGTGTGTGTGGGGGAAAGGCCAGTTTCAAAAGTTTGTATTACTGTGTGATCTTATTTATATGACATTCTTAAAATGATAGAATTGTAGAGATGGAGACCAGGCTAGTGGTTTCCAGGAAATAGGGATGGGAGAGAGGATGAAAATATTAAGAGGTTGAACGGGGAGTTCCTTCATGGTGATGAAAGAGTTCTATGTCTTGATTATGGTGATAGTTCTACAAATCTACACATGGGATAAAATTGCATATAACTACACACACACACAAACACACAGACAGACACATACAGACAAAAATAAACATAGACACAGACACTCACCATACTGATTGCCCATCAAGTCAAGTTCTACTCATAGCAATCCTGTGTCAGAGTAGAACTATGCTCCTTAGGGTTTTCAATGGCTGGTTTTTTGGAAGTAGATTGCCAGGCCTTTCTTTCAAGGCACCTCTGAATGAGTTCAAACCTCTAAACTTTTGGCACACACAAATGAGTACATGTGAAACCTGGTGATGTCAGAATAAAGTCTAAGGTCTAGTGACCCACATTGTGTCAATATTCATTTTCTAGTTTTGACATTGAACTATAGTTACATAAGGTGTTACCATTAGGAGTGGCTGGAGGAAGGGTATATCACTATTTTGAAATGTCTTGTGAGTCTGTAATTATAAGCTATAAAACTTAGTATAATAATTATAAAATGAAAAATTAAAACAAATAAAAGATAATAGAATCATTGCATCCATCCTTCTCTAAAACAAAATTTTAAAAGAAAGAAACCAAAGCCTTGCAATAGGCTATTGGCAGGTGGAGCTGGCAGTATCAAGAGTACTACCCGGCCCAAGCATCAGGCTGCTTTTATTGACTATGCACAGATGGAAACCTCTGGGCTTGCCCTGCTGTTCTATGAGCCCTTCAACGCTTGACAGCACTGTGGGGACACAATGTGGACATTTTGAACACTGCAGCCTCTGAGTATAGATTTCCTTTCTCTAGGAGCTCTGGTTGCATAGTGTCTAAAGCACTTGACTGCTAACCAGAAGGCTGGCAGTTCAAACCCACCAGCCACTCCTTAGAAGGAAGGTTGGGCAATCTACTTCTGTGGTGACACCACCTCAGAAACCCAAGGAGGGGTCTCTATGAGTCAGGTCCGGCTTGACGGCACATAACAACAGTAGAGAGAAGCTCATTATAAACACCTTGCCTCATCAGGCCTGAAAGATGATCAACTAGAAAGTGGTCATTAGGAACTCTCCAGAGTGGACAGCAGGTTTCCCTAGGCCATGACTTTTCTGAATACTCAGTAAGCCTATACTGGCTCCTAAAACTAAAACAAAGAAAACCCAGTTGTCCTCAAGTGAATTCTGACTCCTGGCAATCTCATGTACTGCAGAGTAGAGTTACTGTGGCTTTTTGGAAAAGGTCTCTAATCCTTTCTTCCGAGGTGCCTCTGGGTGAACTAGAACCTCCAACCTTTTGGTTAATAGCCGAGTGACATTTGCACCACCCAGGTATTCCATGCTATCTTCTAGAGGCCACACATGTGAAGGAAATTCTTAAAACCACCACACTTAAAACCGAAGAGAGACCTAGAGAGAGTTTTCTCCAAGATAATGCAAGGAGCCAAGGCTTTGTTCTAAAGTTTCAAGGACACAAAATTCTTTTTGAGATTTCTTATGATATCAGGTGCTTGGTCTTGGTGATGTCTCCCCACTCAAGACCAAACCATCAGAAGAGTGGGAGGCCTGGGAATTGATGGTGATGGGTGGGTGTCTTAGTTTGGGTTCTCTGTTGTTATGTGCCATCGAGTCGGACCCGACTCATAGCAACCCCTCCTTGGGTTTCTGAGATGGTATCACTATGGAAATAGATTGTCCAACCTTCCTTCCGAGGAGTGGCTGGTGGATGTGAACCGCTAGCCTTCTGGTTAGCAGTCAACTGCCTTAGACACTATGCTACCAGAGCTCTAAAGGATCAAAACCAGTGAAGTGTATATAAACCAAAAACCAAACTCACTGCCGTTGCATTGATTTTGACTCATAGTGACCCTTTCTTGGGTTTTCGAGGCAGTATCTCTACAGAAATAGTTTGCCCAGTCTTCCTCCCGAGGAGATGGCTGGTGGGTTTGAACAGCCAGCCTTCTGGTTAGTAGTCGAATGCCTTAGGCAGTATGCCACCAAAGCTCCTGTATATATAGATTTATATAGAGAGAAATTTTTTTCAAGAAAATGGCTCACTTAACTGTGAGAAAATGGCTCTTGCAATCATGGGAGCTGACAAGTCCCAAACTCATGGGTCAGATGACAGGCTGAAGACCTCCACTATCTCTAGTGGTTGCATGGACTGAAGAACCTGAAATCTGCAGGTCAGGTGACAGGCTAGAAGCCTCTGATGGTAACTCAGTGCCTTTTGAACAATAACTCCCATTTCTTCTTCCCAAAGAAAACTAATGCAGATATCCTTGAGCCTAATTTCAGGGAATTGTCTTTAATTTCTGTTAGTGGGAAATGATGTGGACACTGAGTGATGGTTAATGCTATGTGTCAACTTGGTTAGGCCATGATTCTCAGTGGTATGGCAAATATTAAGTAATCAGCCTCCATTCTGTGATCTGGTGTGAGCAGCCAATCAGTTGGAAGGGGATTTTCCCTGGTAGTGTGCCTGTTCTGGCAAAGCTAGCTCTCTTGATTCTGCCTTTTATCTCTATGCATTTTCCTATTCTCGATGTTTCCTATAAGTAGGATCACACAATATGTGTCCTTTGGTGTCTGATTTATTTCATTGAGCACCATGTTTTCAAGGTTCATCCATGTTGTGGAAGGCATCAGGACTTCATTTCTCTTTATGGCTAAGTAATGCCCTATTGTGCATATATGCTGCATTCTGTTTGCATCATCAGCTGATGGACGCTTGGGTTGTTTCTCCTTTTTGGCTACTGTAAATAATGATGCAATGAACATTGATGCATGTGTTTATTAGAGTTCCTTGTTTCAAGTCTGTAAGGTATATGCCTAGGAGTAGAATTGCCAGGTCTTATGGTACTTCTATGTTTAATTTTTTGAGGAACCACCAAATTATTTTCCTCCTTTTCATCTAGTGTCTAAGACACTAGATGTCAGACACACCTATGGCTGACATACTGAAGATTTTTTGGTTTTTTGTTTTGATTCTCTTTCTCTTACTTTGAAAATCATCTTTGTAAAAATAATTTCCCAAAATGATCATAAGGTGTCATTTTGCTCCAGGTTAATTCACAGAATTCCTTCATTCTAGAATTCTATTACTGACTACCAAGTGATAAGCAACTCTCTTGGTCTCTATACATCTTAGGCTGGGTTATCCAGAGGAGCAAAAGCAGTGAAGTGTATACATAAATCTATATAGAAAGATATTTATTTCAAAGAAATGGCCCATGCATTGTGGAGGGTAGTGAGTCCCAGATCCATGTATAAGGTAGCACACTGGAGACTTCTCTTGACTCATGTGGTTACAGGGACTGACAAACACAAAATCTGCTGGTCAGTCAGCAGGCTGAAGGCTTCTGTCATCCCAAAAACTGGAGGTGCAAGGATGACAAAATGAATGCAGAATCAAGAGAGCTAGCTTTGCCAGAACAGGCAAATCCCCTTCCAACTGATTGGCTACTCACACCAGATCACAAAATGGGGGATGATAACTTAATATTTGTCATACCACTGAGAATCATGGCCTAACCAAGTTGACACATAGCATTAACCATCACACAGTGTTAACATCATTTCCCACTAACAGAAATTAAAGACAATTCCCTGCAATTAGGCCCAAGGATATCTGCATTAGTTTTCTTTGGGCCTCACTGAAATGAATAAAGTCAAAGAAAACACAATATGATGAAGCTGAGGTGTTCTTTGGTTTTCCATTGCAAAGGAGTATGCTCACTATAAGTTTGTTGTTGATTTGTAACTTAAATGCATTATAGTCATAGAATCCCGGCTATATGAAACTGTATTTAAAAGTTAATAAGTGTTCTTTTGTGACCAACTACATAGTCAATTTTTAAAACTGTTACATAAACACTTGTCAAGAATGTATATCACTAATTGGTTGATGGTAGAGTTCTTTCTATACATCTACTCAATTAATTTGTTAATTCTATTACTTATAAGCCAGCCCCAGGACCAGTGGAGGGTGGGTGTTTGCACCCAGGGGGCAGGCCAGGCAAGCGACCAGAGGACAGGGGGAGACCAGGAAATGAACAGAGCAGTTTGGAACAGCTAAGAGAGATAAACTTGTTTGTCAATTTGTCATGCTATGGTCGCTGGAGTGTTGCTGAGGGGCTGGAGGCTATGCCACCAGTGTTTCAAATGCCAGCAGGTTTCAGTGGAGCTTCCAGAGTAACACAGACTCAGAAGAAGGAAGAGGCCCTCCACTTCTCAAAGAATTGGCCAGTGAAAACCTTATGAATAGCAGTGAAACACTGTCTGATATATTAATGGAAAACTTTATGAATGGCCCTGAAACATTGTGCAACATAGTGCCAGAAGATGAGCCCCTCGGGTCAGAAGATACTCAAAATACACCTGGAGAAGAGCTGCCTCCTCAGAGGAGAGCTGACATTAATGATGAGGATAGAATAAAGCTTTCAGGACCACCATTTGCTGATGTGGCACTTCTCAAGAACAAACAGCTGCAAACATACATTAAAAATCAGAACACGGAATGTATGAAGTATGAATCTAGGAAATTGGAAGTTGTCAAAAGTGAAATGGAACATATAAAGATCAATATCCTAGGCATTACCTGAAATGGACTAGTTTGGGCCATTTTGAATCAATCATATTTCTACTATGCTGGGTATGACAAATTGAAGAAGAATGGCATGGCATTCATCATCATAAAGAATGTATCAAGATTTATCCTGAAGTACAATGCTGTCAGTGATAGAATAATATCCATACACCTACAAGGAAGACCACTTAATACTACTATCATTAAAATTTACACACTGACGACCAAAGCCAAAGATGAGGAAATTGAAGATTTTGACCAACTTCTAGTCTGAAATTGACCAAACATGCAATCAAGATGTGTTAATTATCACTGGTGATCGGAATGCAAAAGTTGGAAACAAAGAAGAATCACTGGTAGTTGGAAAATATGGCCTTGGTGAGAGAAGAAACACAGGAGATCACATGATAGAATTTTGCAAAACCAACAACTTATTCATTGCAAATACCTTTTTTTCAATAACACACACGGCAGCTATACACATGGACTTTGCCAGATGGAGTACACAGGAATCAGATTGACTACATCTGTGGCAAGAGGTGATGGAGAAGCTCAATATCTTCAGCCAAAACAAGGACAGGAGCTGACCGTGGAACAGACCATCAACTGCTCATATACAAGTTCAAGTTGAAGCCGAAGACAATTAAAAGAAGTCCACAATAGCCAAAATATGACCTTGAATATATCCCTCTTGAATTTAGGGAATTCCAAATAATAGATTTGATGTGTTGAACACCAATGACTGAAAACCAGAGGAATTGTGGGATGGCATCAAGAACATGATCCATGAAGAAAGCAAAAGGTCATTAAAAAGACAGGAAAGGAAGAAAAGACCAAAATGGATGTCAGAAGAGACTCTGAAACTTGCCCTTGAATGGATAATAGCTAAAGCAAATGGAAAAATCAATAGGATAAAAGAGCTGAACAGAAGATTTCAAACAGCAGCTCAAGAAGACAAAGTCAATTATTATAATGAAATGTGCAAAGACCTGGAGTTGGAAAACCAAAAGGAAAAAACATGATTGGCATTTTTCAAGCTGAAAGAACTGAAGAAAAAGTCTAACCCCCAAATAGAAATATTGAAAGATTCCACGGGCAGTATGTTGAATGATGCAGGAAACATACAAAGAAAATAGGGGGAATACACAGAGTCACTATACCAAAAAGAACTGGTAGATGATTATCCATTTCAGGAGGTTCTGTATGATCAAGAACCAGTCGTATTGAAGGAAGGCTGCACTGAAGGAATTGGTGAAAAACAAGACTCTAGAATTGACAGAATACTCATTGAGCTGATTCAACAAAGGGATGCTGTGCTGGAGGCACTCATTCGGGTATACCAAGAGATTTGGAAGACAGCTACCTGGCCAACTGACTGGGAGAGATCCATTTTGTACCCATTCCAAAAAAAAAAGGTGATCCCACAGAATGTGGAAATTATCGAACAGTATCATTGATATCACACACAACTAAAACCTTACAGAAGATAATTCAAAAATAGTTGTAACAAAACATTCAGAGAAGAACTGATGCCAATCCTACTCAAACTATTCCAAAACATAGAAAAGGATGGAATCCTCCCTAACTCATCTTATGAAGCAAGCATAACCTTGATACTAAAACCAGG
>NW_006921665.1:3656640-3665027 GCF_000298275.1 Orycteropus afer afer | reverse complement strand
TCTGGAAGTTCTCTGTCAATATACTGCTGCAAACGTTTCTGAATTATCTTCAGTAATATCTTACTTGCATGTGATGTTAGTGATATTAGTTTGTTTGATTTGGTTATGTAGACCATAACAAATTGTAGATAACATTGAGAAGAATGGAAATTCCAGAACACTTGATTGTACTCATGAGGAACCTGTACATAGACCAGGAGGTTGTCATTGGAACAGAACAAGGGGACACATAGTTTAAAATCAGGAATGGAGTGTGTCTGGGTTGTATCCTTTCACCATACTTATTCAATCTATATGCTGAGCAAATAATCTGAGAAGGTGGATTATATGAAGAAGAACATGACATCAGGATTGGAGGAAGACCCGGTAACAACCTGAGATACGCAGATGACACAACTTTGCTTGCTGAAAGTGAGAATGACTCGAAGCACTTTCTGATGAAGATTAAAGACTACAGTCTGCAATATGGACTACACCTCAATATAGAGAAAATAAAAATCCTCACAATTGGACCAATAAGCAGCATCATGATAAATGGAGAAAAGATTGAAGTTGTCAAAGACTTCATATTACTTGGTTCTACAATCAATAACAATGGAAACAGCAGTCAAGACATCAGATGACATACTACATTGGGAAAATTTGTTGAAAAAGACCTCTTTCAAGTGCTGAAAAGAAAAATACCTCCTTGTAGACTAATATGCGTCTGACCCAAGCCATGGTATTTTCAATCACCTCATATGCATGTGAGAGCTGGACAATGAATAAGGAAGACTGAAGATAAGTTGATGCTTTTGAGTTGTGATGCTGGCGAAGAATGCTGAAAGTACCATGGACTGCTAAAGAACTAATAAATCTGTCCTTGAGAAAGTGCAACTGGGATGTTCCTTGGAAGCAAGAATGTCCAGGCTTCATCTCACCTACTTTGGTGATGTTGTCAGAAGGGACTATTCTCTGGAGAAGGATGTCATGCTTGGTAAAGTGGAGGGTCAATGAAAGAAGGGAAGGACGTCAACAAGATGGACTGGCACAGTGGGTGCAGTGATGGACTCAGGTATAGTAGGAATTGTGAGGCTGGCACAGGACCGAGCAGTGTTTCGTTCAGTTGTACATAAGGTTGCTATGAGTCGGAGATGACTTGATGGCACATAAAAATAATTCCAGAGCTCCTTCCCGTCATTGTAGGTAACTGAATTTCTTGTGAATCTGCCAGTTCGTTTATATATTTTGAGTATATACAAGCCCATGGTTTTAATCTCTTCCTAGCAAATTGTTCCTTTTATTAAATTGCAGTGACCTTTAATTTTGTATTCTATGATTAACCTTCAATTTTACTTTATTATGTTAGTATTCCACCTTAAATTTCTGTAGTTTAGCCTTAGCTTTGTAACTTTTATCACTTTATTTTTAATTTTTTTATTTGTTTTTATTTTAGATGTGTATCTTCTAAAAAGTATATCTCACTGTCATCAAGTTGAATCTGACTCATAGCGACCCCTGCTTGGGTTTCTGAGGCAATATCACTAGAGAAGTAGATTGCCCGATCTTCCTTCTCAGGAGTGCTTGATGGGTTTGAACTGCCAGTCTTCTGGTTAGCAGTCAAATGTCTTAGGCACTATGCCAGTAGAGCTCCTAAAAAGCATATAGCTACATTTTATTTTTTTATTTACTTTGATATCCTAGTTTTTGAATGTGTGTATATTTTATTAAAGGATATTGTAATTATTGATATATTTGATATATTTGAGTATATCTACCATCTTATTGGTAATTTCTCTTTGATAGCTTTTAAGATATTTTCCTCTTTATGTTCCATTTGTTTGACAAAGCATTGTATATTCTCTTGTGTTTTTTTCTTTTTTTGCAATTTCTTCAGTTTTGTGAAAACATACATAACAAAACATACATAAATAATTTCTACATGTATAATTCAGTGGCATTGGTTACATTCTTCAAGTTGTGTACACATTCTCATGATACTTTTCCAAATCATCCTGGCTTCATTGTATATTCACTTTTATTTAAATAAGGGAGTTGATTTCTTAAGCTGTTTTGCAGCTTACAGATTTTCTCTTTTTTTTTTTTCACAGGATGGCATGCATGTACCATGGGAGGTCAAAGACTACTCCACCTTGGAGGAACTTATCCAAACAAAATGGCATAGCCTTCCTTTTGAAATCAGATTTCTGGGCAGATAAAGTTACTTTTTATCATTTGCACAATTTTATTTCATTGTAACTAATTTTGAGGCAGTGGTGGATCAGTGGTGCAGTGCATAAGGGAGACCCAGGTTTCATTCCCAGCAATGCATCTGAAGTGCAGCCACCACCTTTCTGTCAGTGGAGGTTTGTGTGTTGCTATAATGCTAAAGGAGCTCTGGTGGCTCAGTGCCTCAGGCATTTGACTGCTAACCAGAAGGTTGGCAGTTCAAATCCACCAGCTTGCTACTCATAATCAGAAGGAAGATTAGGCAGTCTATTTCCGTAAAGACTTACCATCTCAGAAACCCAAAGGGAATCACTGTGAGTTGGAATTGACTCAATGGCAGTGAGTTTGTTTGTTTGTTTGATTGTTTGGTTGGTTGGTTATAATGCTAAACAGGATTCAGCAGATCGTCCAGACTAAGGTAGACCAAGAGGATGTACTTCTGAAAATCAGCCAATGAAAACGTGTGGAGCAGGACATTTCAATCCACAATCAATCATGGGGATGGTGCAGCACCAGGGAGCATTTCATTCTGTTGCTTACAGGGTCAGCCCAAGTCTCATGGGGCCCACTTAAAGGCAACTAACAACTTTGCAACTCATTTTTAAGGAAACATTACATTTTACATGAAAAATGGAGACTGTTTTTATATTTTGCTGAAGTGAGCAAAATGCATTTGTAATGCAATGCAGTAGAATTGATTTCAAATTTTTGTGGAAATAGGTTTACATGCATTTTCTGCAGAGGACTTATTAATGCTTCAGGTTCTCAGAAGAATTCTACTCTATCACATGAGGCCACTATGAGTCAAAAATCAACTCCTTGGTACCCAACATCAACAGTGAAGAAACCTCTTTAACTTTGTTTGGCTCATAGTCATCCAAGTTGATTTAATTCCAGAACCCTTGTTCCAGTACTGCTTTTTAGCCTCCTTCTGAATATGATGGGAAATGCTGCTTCAGAACGTTCTCCATCTTGGATTCAGCCAGACTTCAGGCAGCTGTGTTGTACAACTGTTTCTACTGAACTGTATTTTGGTTTTGTACTACCAGTCACTTGTAGGGATTTCGTAAGAAACAGGTCAACTTCTTGTTTAAAATGTCAGAGTAAAGATGTTCAGATCCCCTTCTCAAGGAAGATGAAAAAGAGCATTCCAGCCAAGGAGAAGAGTGAAGAGAATTCTCATGATGGTGGTGAAGAGAATCCCAAGATGGAAACTCTAGGATGTCTCTAGGGAGAAAAAATGGAACTGGAAGACTATTTGACAAGTTTGACCAATTGAAAATTATATTAAGGGCATATTACATAGTCATTAAATGCTGTAGGAATAGGTACAAAGGTCAAACCAAAAGAAACCCTCTACCATTGAGTTGATTCCAGCTCATAGAGACCCCCATTGGGTTTCCAAGGCAGTAAATCTTTACAGAAGTAGATTGCCTCATCTTCCTTCTACAGAGAAGCTGGTGGGTTTAAACCACCAACCTCTGGTTAGCAGTCAAATGCTGCAGCTAAGTAAAAAAATTTTAGTGAAATAATTTTTAACTTTAAGAAAAACAAAACCTTGGATAAGGAGGAAAATGTATGTCAGTTCAAGACTTGGCTCATCACAGAATACTATTTATATAATCATAAGAATATAAATTCTAAAGTTAGACCAACCCTAAATTTTGAAGTAACTATATTGGAAGCCCACTGCCCTTCTGTCAGTCACTTTGGTGGCTTGAGTGTTGCTATGATGCTGGAAGCTATGTCACTGGTATTTCAAATATCATCAGGGTCACCCATGGAGGACAGTTTCAGCAGAGCTTCCAGACTAAGACAGACTAAGAAGAAAGACCTGGCAATGTACTTCCAGAAACCAGCCAATGAAAACCCTATGGATCACAACAGAATATTTTCCAATGACAATTTTCAACCTACATGAGCCCCTAGCTTGGAAGGCAACATGGATTCATGTATGATGGTGATCACAAGCATGGCATGAGACAAAGCAGCATTTCATTTTGTTGTACATGGGGTCACCATGAATCAGAGCCAATTCAATGCAACTATCAACAACAACAATATTGGAAGCATGTGGCGAGGGAAGACAGTCCATATACAGAGAGCTGAGAGCTTCACTCACCATAACAAGAAATCAGTAAATAAAGCCTAATCAAGGTAGAAGGAGCTCTGGTGGTACAGTGGTTAAAGCACTCAGCTGCTGACTGAAAGATCAGCAGTTAGAACCCACCAGCTGCTGCTCCAAGGAAGAAAGATGGAGAAGTCTGCTTCCATAAAGATTCACAACCTTGGAAACCCTGTAGGGCAGTTCTACTCTGTCCTATAGGGTCACCAAGACCCAGAATCAATTCGATGGCAAAGGGTTAACAATGGGTAAGCAGAGTAGAGGAGCTCTGGTGGTGCAGTGGTTAAAGCATTCAACCGTTAACCAAAAGGTCCATGGTAAGAACCCAGGTGATTCATGGGAGAAAGATGAGATGTTCTGCTTCCATAAAGATGTATAGCCTTGGAAACCCTATAGGGCAGTTCTACTGTGTTTGATAGTGTCACTATAAATCAGAGTCAATTCGATGGCAGTGGTTTTTAATCAAGGTAGATCCTAGCAGGACTGCTTTGAAGCAGTGCCTTAGTCTCCTAGGGCTTCCTTAACAACATATCAAATATTGGGTGGCTTTGTTGTTGTTGTTGTTATGTGCCGTCGAGTCAAACCCGACTCATAGCGACCCCTCCTAGGGTTTCCGAGGCAGTATCACTACGGAAGTAGGATTGCCCAACCTTCCTTCCGAGGAGTGGCTGGTGGGTTTGAACCGCCAGCCGTCTGGTTAGCAGGCAAGTGTCTTAGCCACTATGCTACCAGAGCTCCCATTGGGTGGCTTTAGAGTACAGAAATTTAGGTCTTGGATAGAGTGGGAAAAAAATTTGGAACAAAACTCAAAATCATAAAAAAGACCAGGTTTACTAGTCTGATAGAGCCTGGTGAGACCCCCAAGACTATGGTTCCTAGTTACACTTTAGGTCTGTAATTGAACTCACTCCCATGCCTTCCCAGAAAGATGACTGGGCAGTCTACTCCCGTAAAGATTTTCTGCCTCAGAAACCCAAAGGGGGTTGCTATGAGTTGGAATCAACTTAATGGCAGTGAGGTAGATACACTGCTTGGAATGATCAATCCTGGAGCACAGAAAAGCAGTATGTACACATGAAGATAGCTCAGGGGGCAGGAATGCATAGGACAGAAGGACACAGGGAAGATTAACTATAGGGACGAAGCGGGAAGAGAGCTGTTACATTGTGGGGAATTAAAGTCACTGTCATGAAACAAAATGTGTATGAACTGCTGTATGGAAAATGAATTTGCTGTGTATACTTTCACTCAAATCACAATAAAATATTTTTATAAATAAAGAACAGAAAGTAATTTTCTCATAGTTCTGGAGGGCAGGTGCCCAAATTTGGAGTGTCAACGGGGCCATGCTGCTCTAGGAGAAGATCCTTCCTTGTCTCTTCCAGCTTCTGGTAATCCCAGGTGTTCCTTGACTTTTAGATGCATCCTCACATGGAGTCAGCCTTCCACTGTGTCTCATGCTCTCCCCTCTTATAAGACACAACTCAGAAGAGAGTAGGGCTCACACTATTCCTATATGATATCCTTAACTGATAACAATACAAAGGAAAAAACCTCTTTCCAAACAAGATCACATTCACAGGTTCAGAGGTTAGGACTTCAATATATTTATCTTTTGCGGGAGACATAATTCAATCCATTACAGGCAGAAAGGCACTAACTGGTTTGAAGATCTCCAAAGAAAATTACTCAGCTTTGTGCGTTCCCACTGTTTGTCATTGGCAATGCTGTTCTGTTTAAGGAGTCTTATTAGTCTGCTGGTTTTGTGTTCACAGTGGAGCCCAAGAACGGAACTGGTAGATAGAAAGGCAGACTCAATTCTAAACAGACCTCCTCTAGCTCTTCTTCTCTGAAAGAATTTCGGTTTTTTCGTTAGTGCTGGATGTGGGAATCAATCATATCACATTTTAAATCCAGATGTAGATTCATTTCTGTGAGTTTTAAAAACATATGTCACGTGGAAGCAAAGGAGCTCTGTAAAGATGTGGATGGCAATTTCATTCTCAAAGAGAACATTTGCTTTTATGCTCCTTGTTTTCTGGGAAGATACCCTTTTACTCTATTGTTGGGAACAATCCAGAGTGAATCTACTGAGAACCTCTTGCAGAGATCAAGGCAGCTAATGCTGGTCAGGGAGAAACATTGAACAACTCTTTTTTCCCCTCTCATTTTCTTCTTCCCCAGCCTGGAACTGATACGTAGGTCTTATTTCCACTCTGCTTCTGGGTCCATTTCTTTAAGCCTCTGTCTCATTTAAGTTGTGTGAATTGGGAGAAGGGGTAAGAGCTATCTAAAAATAAACCATCAAGGAGCTACTCTTCATGTGATTCTAGAACATTCTTTTCCTTGGTGAAGTCTGGACAAACTCTGTTTTTCACTGCCATGTCCTCTTGCTTATTTGTTTTAAAAATAACAGCCGAGGTTAATATGTATAGGACACTTACTCTTTTGCTATGTACCAGATGCTATACTAAATGCTTTGCATCTATTATTTCATTTAGTTTTAATGACAACCCATTGAGGTGGGTATTCTTCTTATCCCCATCTTACAGATCAGAGAGGGTAAGGATCCAACCGATTTTCTGGCAGTCCACAGTATATTCAATATTCTTTGCCAACATCACTGTTCGAATGCATCTATTCTTCTTCAACTTTCTTTTCCATTATCCAACTGTCACGTACATATGAAGTAATTGAAAAGATATGACTTGGATCAGATGTACTGTAGTCATCAAATTGACATCTCTGCTTTTCAAAACTTGAAGGAGGTCTTCTGCAGTAGACTTGCCCAGTGCATTTCGTCACTTGATTTCTTGACTGCTGCTTCCATGGATATTGATTGCTGATCCATAAACAAATCAGACGTACAACCAGAACATTCCTCAGTAATGAGAATATCAAGGTCTGACTTTCCTGCTTTAGATACATCATCAAAATAGACCAATTGCTAGAAAAGGCCATCATGTTTAATAAAGTAGTAGTTATTGTTAGGTGCCATCGAGTTGGCTCTGACTCACAGCAACCCTATGGACAACAGAATGAAACATGGCTTGGTCCTGCACCAGCCTCAAAATCGTTCCTATTTCACTGCTGTTCGTTAGGTTTTCAGTGGCCAATTTTTTTGGATGTGGTTGCCCCATCTTTCTTCTGAGTCTGGAAGCCCCACCGAAAGCTGTCCACCATCAATGACCCTACTGGCATTTGAAATACCAGTGGCATAGCTTCCAGCATCACAACAACATGCAAACCACCACACTATGACAAACTGACAGACAAGTGGTGGGTCTTTATGAGCTCGAATCAGCTCAACAGCAGTGAGTGATAAAGTAGAGAGTCAGCAAAAACAAAGGAAACTCTCATGATATTGTCAAAAAGCAAACTGGAGTCTCTGTTAAAATTAAAGCAAAGAGTTTTATTAAGGAATAATTTTTTTTTAAAAAATTGCAAATTGGGAAAACACAGAGTTGAGGATGCTCTCAATGGTGTTCCACTGTCTCTATCGAGTTATAGATTTCTATACACAGAGAAATAAAGGAAAGGTAGGGATTAATGATTTCATTGCAGATAAGATCAGCTCCGTTTGATGTCCTTTGAAATGTAAAAGTTGGCCATATTAGGGAGGAGTAAGCCAAGTAGTTTAGTTATTCTTTATGGTAGAATTGTAGTCAGCTATTCATGTTTCTAAGCTCTGGTGGCAGAATGGACAAGGCACTTGATTGCTAACTGGAAGGTCAGTGGTTCAAACCCACTAGCTACTCCATGGAAGGAAGACAGGGCAATCTATTTCCATAAAGATTTACAGCCTCAGGAAGTGCAATGGGGCTTAATATGACTTGGAAACAACTTAATGACAGTGAGTTTGGTTTTAGTTTTGATTTATTCATGATTCTAAGTGAGCCCACCTGGCACAGTGATTAGAGCACTCGTCTGCTAACCTAAAGTTCAGTGGTTGTAACTCATCATCCACTTCTCAGGAGATAGATGTGGTAGTCTGCTTCCACAAAGATTACAGCCTCAGAAACTGTCCTATAGTGTCTCTTTTTTTTTTTTTTTT
>NW_006921665.1:3645239-3649461 GCF_000298275.1 Orycteropus afer afer | reverse complement strand
CTACCTGAGCCCATCATTATAGCCACTGTGTCTATCCATCTCGTTGAAGGCATTCCCCTTCTTCGTTTACCCTCCACTTTACCAAGCATGATATCCTTCCCCAGGGAATGGTCCCTTCTGACAACATGACCAAAGTAGGTGAAACAAAGTCTGGCCATTCTCATTTCCAAGGAGCATTCCAGATGCACCTCATCCAGGACAGATTTGTTCATCTTTTTAGCAGATCGTGGTACTCTTAGCATTCTTCTCCAGCACCACAACTCAAAAGCATCAACTCTTCTTCGGTCTTCCTTATTCATTGTCCTGCTCTCATGTGCATAAGAGGCAATTGAAAATACAATGGCTTGGGTTAGTTATGAACTGGTTTAGTTATGAACATATTCTTCATAAGAACAATTATTTACATCTTGACATACTCTTCCTGAATGATTTTACATCCTTACCTTTTGTTTCTTGGAAATACATGTTGGCCTCATCATTCTCTTTGTTGAGGGTAAAGTTCCCACATTCTTTTCTAAAAGCTTCTTGTCTATTGATTTCAGCAAAGCACAGAGGAAATTTACAAAACTGACAGGCTGTGCTTCTGAAGCTGAACCTATGCTAAAAATCAAAATGGAGTGTCTGATTTTGAACAAGAATGTAGCTGTTTCCTATTATTCGGGCCCCTCAATTAATTTTAGGTGCTCTTACCCAATATGGATTGGCACAATAAACATAACAGTGGACTCAAGCATGCTAACAATCATGAAGGTGGTGCAGGACAGGGCAGCAACATTTTGTTCTGTTATACATGAGATCACTGTGAGTCAGAGTTGACTCGATGACACCTAACACCAAGGGTCCAAGGATCAGGGAAAGTAAGTAATTTGCTCAGGTCAGGCAGCAACAGTGTCTCAAACCCTGCTTGTCAGCATGCAAAGCCATGCTCTTAGCCTTTGTGATATACTGCCTCCCTGTTCTTCCTTTAATTATCAAAGAATGGACTTTCAGTCTGGTTTGATTCTCCTCACCTGGACACTAGAGGAATTCAAGCTGCAGAGTTAAACATCCAGGGCTGCTTTAGGAGTGAGAAGAAAGATTGACTTCTGTTCCTTGTTTCTACCAGCAGGTAACAGAGTTCCTCAGAGGAATTGCCCAGAGTTAATTGACTGTATCTTGTTTCCCTATCTATGGAGATACTTACAGCCCAATTGGACTATCAAACTATTCCTTTCTGGTTGAGTTTGACTTGTATCATTCAGTGAGGCCAATTCACAAGGCAAGTAAGTATAATGAAAAGCTGGTACGGAGTTATAAAGATCCTTGTATTTCTTTAAACTAGTTGCCACCAAGTCAGTTCTGACTCATGACAACCTCATGTGTGTCAGAATAGAAATGTACACAATAGGGTTTGTTACACACCAAAACAGACACCAATTCAATAAATTTGACATGTATAGTGATATTGATTACATTCTTCAAGTTGTGTAGCCATTCTCATTCTCATTTGCAAAGCTGTTCCTCTCCCATTAACATAAATTCACTGCTCCCTAAATTTCCTATCAAGATTAGATTAATAAAATGTTGTTGTCAATTTGATTCCATATAGATAGATCTTAAAAGAAAACAATGCTCAAGGCAGACATTGTTTACTAGTTAAACTATACTATTATTTGGTTTTAAGAAGACTTCAGGGAATATTTTTGATTTAAGGTTTAGAGATTATCTCAGAGAATTCTGGTTACCTAGTGCTGCTCTGACAAGAATATACCACAAATGGGATGTTTATTCTTACAATTTGGAGGCTTTAAGTCCAAATTCAAAGTGCCAGGCTCTAGGGGCTGGGTGAAAGCCCCTCAACCTTGGACTTCAGCTCTGCCTCCTGCTCCAAGCCCACTGAAGCTAGAGACTTTTCTTCACGCACTCAGCTGCTGGCTGCTGAGGCTAACAAGCCCAAGGTTGACAAGTAAAAAAACCATAGTCCTGATGTTACCAAACCATATAGCAGTCCATTAATTCAAGCCCATTGAAAGTCCCAAGGTTGGCAGAGCATGGCAGGCTGCTGAACAAACAGCATGGCTACACACAAGGTTCAAGCATGCCATAAGCTAGAGACCATTTCCCAAAGCTTCTTACATGCAGGAAGCGGACCACATTCCTAAGGCAGTAACTCAGCTGCTCACAGTAGATTCGACCATGGAGTTGATTACCAGTCTCATCATGAGGAATACTACATCCATCTGCCCAGCCACTCAACCAGGCCCAGTCAAGTTGACACACAAACTTAACTACCACACAGGGCCATAGTTTCAGGGGGTTATCCAGCCGCCATGAATTCAGAAAATCTAGATTCCATGAATATTTGAAATTATGTTCTGCCTTTTTTTAAAAAAAAAAAAAATCAGGATTCTTCTATTGAATCTTTGATCAAAATGTTCAGTAATGGTAGCTGGGAACCATCCTGTTCTTCTAGACTCATGGTAAAGGGGGCAGTTGGTCATGTAGGCAATCCATTGGATTTTCAATGTCTGATTTTTTCAAAGTAAATCACCAGGTCTTTCTTCTGTGGTGCCTGTGGATGGGTTCAAACCAACAACCTTTTAGTTAGTAGCCAAATGCTAAACTATTTGCACAACTCAGGGACTCCTTGAATTTCTTCATAACAGACTTTACTAAAATTTATAAATAATTTTAAGTCCTAACCATCTTCCTCTTGCCATCCAGTGTACTTCAAACCACACTGTTCAGAGCACCATTTAATGAGAAATTCCAATTGTAAATCAAAGTTAATTTTCTTTTGCAGGTACAACATAAGTTACAAATAGCCAGTTCTACAAGACTTGGACAGAGCCACGGGAATCCAGGTAAGAGCAGGCAGATAGGCCACACACCCAGACACAGGAGGTGGGGGAGGAGCCAGGGCTGAGACAGAGCCATGGGAACCAGATAAAGGGAGGGATACAGGTCACACATCCAGGAGGCAGAAATTGGGGAAAAGCCAGGGATGACAGAGCCACGGAATCCAGGTAAGGGGAGGGCAGAGAGGTTTTGAACAGCTAAGGAAGACAAACTTGTCAGTCAGTTTGTCATACTGTGGTGTTTTGTGTGTTGCTATGAGGCTTGAGCTGTGCCACTGGTGTCTCAAATGCTAGCAGGGTTGCACATGGTGCACAGGTTTCAACGCAGCTTACAGACTGAGACAGACTAAGGAAGAGGCCGTCCACTTCTCAGAGAATTGGTCAGGGAAAATGTTATAAGTAGCAGAGAAACACTGTTTGATACATTACTGGGCAACTTTATAAATAGCCCTGAAACATTGTCTGATACAGCGCAGGGAAACCAGCCCCATAGGTTGAAAGGCACTCAAAATACAAGTGGGAAAGAACTGCATCATCAGAGTAGAACCAGCCTTATTCATATGGATAAGGTAAAGCTTTTGGGACCTCCATTTGTTGACGTGGCATGACTCAATTTGAGCAGAAACAGCTGCAAACATCCATTAATGATTGGAACATGGAATGTACAAAGTATGGATCTAGGAAGATTGGAAGTCGTCAAAAATGAAATGGAACGCATAAGGATTGATATCTTAGGCATTAGTGACCTGAAATGGACCTGTTTCAGCCATTTTGAATCAGACGACCATATGATCTACTATGCTGGGAATGACAGTTTGAAGAGAAATGGCGTGGCATTCATCATCACAAAAGATGTTTCAAGATCTGTCCTGAAGTACAATGCTGTCAGTGATAGGATCATATCCCTATGCCTACAAGGAAGACCAGTTAATACTACTATAATCTTAATTTATGCACCAACCACCAAGGCCAAAGATGAAGAAACTGAAGATTTTTATCAACTTCTGCAGTCTGAAATTGACTGTGCAATCAAGATGTGTTAATTATCACTTGTGACTGGAATGTAAAACTTTGAAACAAAGAAGAATTACTGGTAGTTGAAAAATTTGGCCTTGGTGACAGAAATAATGCTGGAACTCACATGGTAGAATTTTGCAAGACCAACCACTTATTCTCTGCAAACACCTTTTTTCAACAACACAAACAGTGGCTATACACATGGACATCAGCAGATGGAGTGCACAGGAATCAGACTGACTACATCTATGCCAGGAGGCTATGGAAAAGCTCATATCTTTAGCCAAAACAAGGCCAGGAGCTGATTGTGGAACAGACCATCAACTGCTCATATGCAAATTCAACTTGAAGTTGAAGACAATTAAAAC
>NW_006921665.1:3623357-3640859 GCF_000298275.1 Orycteropus afer afer | reverse complement strand
AAATCTGACCTGAAGAAAGTGCCACCAGAATGTTCCTTGGAGACGAGAATGGCCAGACTTCGTCTCACCTACTTTGGTCATATTGTCAGGAGGGACCATTCCCCGGAGAAGGATGTCATGCTTGGTAAGGTGGACAGTCACCGAAGGAGGGGAAGGCCCTCAATGAGATGGATTGACACAGTGGCTGTGGCAATGGGCTCAAGCATAGCAAGGATCATGGAGCTGGTGCAGGACTGGGCAATGTTTCCTTCTGCTGTGCATGGAGTTGCTGTGAGTGGGAAAGGACTCAACAGCACCTAACAACAACAATGAGACTTGAGTGATTTGGGTTGAGTGTAACTTCTGCAGTAGCCATTTGGATTGAATTATTCTGACTTCTTGACCTCTCTGTGCCTAGGTTTTCTCAACTATAAAATTCATAGTACCTTCTACATTGGGTTGTGTCAGTGATTACAAGAAGTTAGTATAGTAAAAACACATGAAGAAGAACCTGGCTCACTGTAAGTAGTCAGTGTCTGTTAGCTCTCATTAACCCTCACTGCACCCAATTCTAAGGACTCCAACCATAACAGAAAAGGATCTTTGTGTTAAGTTGAGTTTGTTTCACTCTTCATAGATCTTTATACACTTTGTTGGACTTGCTTCCATCGTCTCTATATAGTACCTTGTGACCAGTTTCAATTTAAAAAAAAAAAAAGCAGTGTTTTTTAAAGTCATACTTTAAACATGAATGTCCCAGAGAGGGGTAGTTAAACAAATTTTGGCTTATGGAGAGGTCATCAAACAGGGGCACGTGCCTGGAATCATATTGGCCTCAACCAACATTAACTACTTAGAGATGGCTGTGTTCATCTCTGGACAACCAAAGCTCCAGCAGAGGATAGTGCTGTCCACTGAGGCTGCTCTGCAGGAAAGGTTGGCCCTGAGGAGAAATGCTCACTGGGTCCAGGCAATGCCCTGGCTGAAACTGGCATTGTGGGGCCTGTGATGGTTAATGTTATGCATCAACTAGGCTAAGACATGATTCTCAGGGGTTTGGCAGATGTTATATAATCATCTTCCATTCTGTGATGTGATGTAAGCAACTAGTCAGTTGGAAGGGGAGTTTCCTGGTGGGTGTGGCCTGCATCCAATATATATGCATGCTCTGGAAATCTTGCACTTTCTCAATTCTGTATCTGTCTTGTCATAATCTGACCTCCAGTTCTCAGGACATAAGCCAGCAGCCTGCCACCTGACCTGATGCAGATTTTGGATTTGTCAGTCGTACAACTACATTAGTCAGGAGAAGCCTCCAGTCTGATGCCTAACAGATTTAGGATTTACCAGCCTCCACAATTGTGTGAGCCATTTCTTTGAAATAATCTCTATATATTTACGTATACACTTCCCTGGTTTTGCTCCCCTACAGAACCCAGTCTAAGACAGGGCCCAACAAGGGAACTCATGTTGCCTCTGTCCAATGCCAGAGTCTAAGCACATCCCACCAGGCACCAAGATTAATTCCCACTGCCAGTCAGTATTTAACTTTCCACGTAAGATTAGATTAAACATTTGTGTTCGTAAAAGCCTAGAGCTGCAGACCCATGCTGAAGGTGGCCAGCAGAGATTCGTGCACAATCCTGAAAAGCTCGCTAACATTGACAAGAAAACTTCAACACAGTCTGGCTTTGTAAAAGGAATTTCATACTACTGGCACACCATGTAAGTTCTGATTGCAAAATCTTTTTTTTTTTTGAGGACTTAAGTAACAAGAATATTATCAAAGGAATGATTTTATGATTTACCTGGTATATTGCCTAGCCTCCTCCCACTTTTTTTTTTTTTTTTTTTGGTAGTATTTTCCTCACGGTGTTGTCAATAAGTGGCTTTGGATGAAAAATTTGAAAGTTTTTTAAATGAAATATTCATGCCAAATGTACATAATCATATCTTTTTGTATTCTTGATACAAAATGAAAGACTTTGTTACCTTTGTAGACCCAGATGTTGCCGATGTACTATCCTTTCAGAAAAGAGAACTTCAGATTTTGGGGTCAAATGGGTGTTACTTTCCATAGTGCCCAAATTGTCCTTGACATGAATTACACACATTTGTGACAGAGACAGCTGGAATTAGGGGATCATTCTGTAGTGTGGTACAGACAAGGCACAGCTAATTGATGTGTGTGAGTTCAAACCATGGTCTTGGTCTTATTTCTTTTACCCTGTTAAGCCTACCAGCCAAAGGCCATGGAAATGGGTGTGAGGATTGGGAACATTAGTCAGAATGTATGACATTTGTTGGGGCAGTGCTGGGTGCTGGCTTGGGTGAATGGAGCTCAAGTCCCTGTGTAGTAGCCAAGTTGTGAGCCTTGTGACCTTGGGTAGATGGTTTAAGCTCTCTGGGCTACAGTTACTGCATCTGCCAAGTAAACCTGCCAACCTAAATAATCTCTATGGGCTCATCCAGTGATTTCACTGAGCAAGAATCATTGATTAAAATTGTAGGTCCACGTATATCAGGTTGAACCACATAAAATTGCTAAGTATTTGACCACTTTAACTACTTTTAACCTACACAAATGGCAGTTTCATATGGTTCAGCAGACATAAATAATATTTACCTAAGCACAATTAAAGGACCACTAGTAGCACAGTGGTTAAGGGCTGTGTTGCTAACTAAAAGGTCAGAGGCTCTAGTCCACCAGCAACTCCATAGCAGAAAGATGAGGCAGTCTGCTTCTGTAAAGATTACAGTCTTGAGGGAGGGGAGGGAACACTGCAAAAGCAATTAATTAATTAATTAATTACATTGGAAAAAAAAAGATTACGGCCTTGGAAACCCTATAAACAGTTCTACTCTGTCCTATAAGATCACTATGAGTCAGAATTGACTCAATGGCAATGGGAGCTTTTCGTAAGTGCAAATGAATGAGGCATTGGTGGTTCAGTGGTAAAATTCTTGCCTTCCATGCAAGAGATTGGGGTTCAATTCCTAGTCAATGCACCTCATGCACCACCTTCACCCACCTGTGCAGATGTTTCTATGATGTTGAAGTGGTTTCAGTGGAGCTTCCAGACTAAGATGGATTAGTAAGAAAGACCTGGCAATCTGCTTCCAAAAACCAGTCAATGAAAGAAAACTCTCTGGCTCACGACAAAATATTGTCCTATCCACAACTGATCAGGGGGATGGCACATGGCCAGGCAGCATTTCCTTCCATTGTGCATGGAGTTGCTATGGGTCAAGGGTGAACTCAACAGCAGCTAACAAGAAACACAATTAAAATAAATGCCTATTATGCTATTTTACATAGAAGTAGGATCTGTATATATTCAAATATGGTCAGTATCCTCAGTTAAATAGTTATTCTGGGAGTCAGAAATTTAAATCAACTTCCTTATGCTTTGAATACATTTTAGCATAAGGTCCATCAGTGCAATTTGTTTTTTTCCTAAGGTGGTGGTTGTTGTTAGGTACCGCCAAATCATCTCCAACTCATAGTGACCCCATGCACAGCAGAACGAACACTGCCCAGTCCCAAGCCACCTCCACAATCCTTGCTATAGTTGAGCCCATCGTTGCAGCCTCTTTGTCAATCCATCTCATTGAGGGCTTTCCCTCTTTTGTCGGGCCTCCTCTTCCTTACCAAGCATGATATCCTTCTCCAGGAAATGGTTCCTTCTCACAACATGACCAAAGTAGGTGAGATGAAGTCTGGCCATTCTCAAATCTAAGGAGCATTCCTAGGGTTATGGAACAGAAAGCTGGCTAGTCAACCATGGCTTATGCATCAGAGTATTCAATTCCCCTTGGATCCAACTTTTTCTGCCTGACCAGTGTCAATACCTAGGTATTTAATCTCCACAGCCTTTTTCAGCTTTATGATGAAATCTTACCAAAAAACTACCTCCTGATCTGATTAGCAGAGGGGCTTTGTTCAGGTTAGAAGAGCTGAACAAATAATTGTCAGGACTAACCACTTAGCTCTAAGGATTGCGGTCACTGCCATGCCTACACCTTGAAACAAACTCAAACAACTGCCATGGAATTCAGCTCTGACTCACTAATCCCAAAGATATTTTGTAGCAGAGATTCTTGAGTGGTCTTTAGAGACCTAGGGTTTCCCTGAAATTGAATGAAGAGCTTTGCATGTGCATATGCACACTTTTCTGGGGAAAATGAAATAAAACAGCTTTATTTTATTTGTCAAAGTATCTATGAACTTCTTCAGTAAATAAGTTAAAATCTCTCTTCTGGTAGTTTCCAACCGAGCCCTGCGGGACATCGGGGAAGAACATACATTCATTTTGTCAAACATTTGGGAAAAATCTGTTATGTGCCAATTGCTGTACAGGTCCCTGGGAATTCAAAGATAAATGAAATAATCCCTGCCCTCCAGTGTCTGAAACTGTCATGTAATTGTGATTTAAATTACTTAATCTCTCTAAACATCAGCTTCCCCATATGTAAAATACCAAACCAAACTCATTGCTATGGAGTCCATTCTAACTCTTGGTGACCCCCATTGGGTTTTCAAAGCTATAAATCTTTAGGGAAGCAGACTGTCTCACCTTTCTTTGGCAGAGTGGCTGGTGAGTTTGAACCCCTGACCTTTTGGTTAGCAGCCAAATCACTTAATTACTGCACTGCCTATGTGAAATAGGAGTAACAGTTCTAATTTCATAGCGTGGCTTTGAGAATCACATGAATAAGTACAGAATATAATTTTTTTTTTTTTTTTTTTTAAAAAAAAAAAAAAAAGCACAATTGTTTGCAGAAGGAGCAGAGAAAAGAGGTCTCCAACCCAGACCTGAGGAGGTTAGGAAAAAGCTTATGGACAAGGTGGTAACAGACTTGTGTTTTTAAAACTTTAAGAGAATATCATCTGGAGTCTGGGACCACTCAGCTCCTTTGTGTTGTAGAAATTGTATTTCTTTCTTCCTATGCAGGGCAATACAGGGGGGAAAAATAATTTAAAAGATCAAGGTTACTTTCATGCTCTCTCCCCTTTCTTGTGGGCTCCATTTTCCCTTTGTTGCAGTCAGTTGCCATTGAGTCAGCGACTCCATGTTTGTCAGAGTAGAACTGCGCTCTATAGGGTTTGCAAGGCCGTGACCTTTGAAAGCAGAGCCAAAAGGCCTATCTTCTGAAGTGTCTCTACGTGGGTATGAACCACCAACCTTTCGGCTAGTAGTCGAGCACTTAACTGTTTGTGCTGCTACCCAGACCTGTACCATCTTCGTGATAGTTGGTATGTTTGAGTGCATTACTGTGGCTAGTGTGTCAATCCATGTCTTGGAGGGTTTTCCTCATTTTAGCTGACCCTCTCTTATCAAACATGATGCATAATGCCTGTTTTGGTTACCTAGTGCCGCTCTGACAGGATTATACCATAAAAAAATGGGATGCCTTTAACAAACAGGAGTTTATTCTCTTACAGTTTTGGAGGTTAGAAGTCTGAGTTCCAGGTATCAGGCTCTATGGGCTGGGTGAAAGCCCCTCAACCTTGGGCTTCAGCTCTGCCTCCTGCTCCCGGCCCACTGAAGCTGGAGGTTTTCTTCACTCAGGCAGCTGCTGGCTGCGGAGGCTGACAAACCCAAGCTCCACAAGTGAAAAAGCATAGTCCCAACGTTACCAAACAACATGGCAGGCCAGTAATTCAAGTCCAGAAGAAGTCCCAAGGTTGGCAGAGCACAGCACGCTACTGAATGAAATCTCAGCTACGTGCAGCATTCAAGTAGCCCAAAAGCTGGAGACCTTTCCCAAAGCTGCTTCTTACATAAGGAAGCAGACCACATCCCTGAAGCAGCTACTACTCAGTTGCTTGTGGTACATCCTGCCATGGACTTAATTGTCAGTCTCATCATGAGGAATAACTACCACCAGCTGCCCAGCCACTCAACCAGCCCCAGCCAAGCTGACACACAAACTTAAATACCACAGGTCCTTTTTTAGGGACTGGTCTTTTCCAGATGACATGTCTAAAGTAAGGGAACTGAAATCTCATCATCCTTGCTTCTAAGGAACATTCTGGTTCTTTTGCTTCCAAGACTGGTTTGTTCTTTCTTCTGGCAGCCACAATATATTCAATATTTTTTCATCAGCAGCACAATTGAAATGTATCAATTCTTCTTTAGCCTTTACAATCCACTAGGCTTTGTGTGGAGGGGAGATCCTAGAGTTCTTTGAGTAATAGAATTTAAAACATCTGATTAAGGAAACTATATTATCTTAGTTACATCCATTCTCAATGAAGGAAAGGTTGGGTAGGCATATTTTGTGGGAGAAAGAACTGTAAGTTTATTTCTGTCCCTTTCCCAGTGGAGACATCAGAAACACCTTTTTTTCGCAGGAGGAAAGGAAAGATAGACATGAAAAACAAGGTGGATAGTCTCCTAGGACTGCTGCAAGAAAGCACAGGCATCCTTCTCATTTTATTGCACTTTGTTTTATTGTGCTTCACAAATATTGTGTATTTTACACATTGAAGGTTTGTGGCAACCTTGTGTCAAGCAAGTCCATCAACACCATTTTTCCAACAGCATGTGCTCATTTTTTTCTCTGTGTCACATTTTGGCAATTTTCGCAGTGTTTCAAACTTTTTCATAAAGCTGTTGCACACTTAATGAACTACTCAAAAAGTCAAAATCTCTGCCACTGAGTCAATTCCAACTCATAGCAACCCCCACTGGCTTTCCTAGGCTATAACTCTTTACGAAAGCAGACTGCCCCATCTTTTTACTGTGGAGCAGCTAGTGGGCTCAAACCACCAACCTTTTGGTTAGCAGCCAAACTCCCTAACCACTACACCACCAGTATAGTGTAAACATAACTTTTATATGCACAGATTCTTGTGACTCACATTAGTGCAATATTCCCTTTATTGTGGTGGTTTGGAACCAAATGCTCAATACCTCCAAGGTATGCCTATACCACAAACTGGGTGCCTTAAAACAGCAGGTATTTATTTTCTCACAGTTCTGGAAACTAGAAGTCCTAAATCATGGTTTTAGCAGGGCTGTGCTCTGAAAGTTCTAGAGGAGGGTCTTCATTGCCTCTTCCTAGCAACGAGGATTGGTGGCCGGCAATCCTGGGCTTGCAGATGCATCACTCCAATCTCAGCTTCCATCATCACGAGATTCTTCTCTGTTGTCTGTTTGTTTCTGTATCTCTTCTCCTCGTCTTATAAAGACCAGTCACATTGGATGTGCTACCCAACTCTAGTATGACCTCATGTTAACTAATAACATCTCCAAAGACCCTATTTCCAAGCTAGACCCTATTTCCAAGGACATTCACATATACTGAGGGCTAAGATTTCAACATATCTTTTTCAGGGACAAAATTAATCCTTCTGTTAAGAAGAGGGCATTGCATTCAGAGTGGCTTTAGCAAACCCACTGTTTGGTCATTGATCTTTTTTTGACTGAGATGACCTCCAGGTTGCGGCTAATCATAAATTTACTCACTGGCTATATTCCTTCCACTTTTGTTTACACTTAACATGCCACATCTGTGAACCATGCTGAGCTCAATTCTCTGTGCCCCCTCATCACCTTGTTTACACATGTTATAACTCTGTTATTTATCTGCTTCTTTCCCACTAAACTGAGATTCTCACAGATGGACATTCCAAGGTGTATTCATCATCTCTGCATCTCCAGTGCCTGGCACATTAAATTAATCCACCAAACATTGAGTGCCAGTGTCAGACATTAACTATAGGAGGTAGATAAAGCTGAGATGAGTCCTACCCTCAAAGAGATTACAGTCTAGTGGGAAAGATGAGACCACACACACACACACACACACATACTTACATAAAGGGCCCTGGGTGGCACAAATAGTTTGTACTCAGCTTCTTACTGAAAGGTTGGTGCTTTGAACTCACTCAGTGGCACCATGGAGAAAGGTCTGATGATCTTTTTCCATAAAGATTGCTGCCAAGAAAACCCTATAGAAAAGTTCTACTCTGTGATACATAGGGGTGCCATTAGTCAGAATCAAATTGACAACTGAGTTATATATATATAAGTAGTCCCTGACTTATAACATATTCAAGGTATGACAAACCACACTTACGACCATATGTTCTTTTTTATTGCCTGAGGCATTTGACTGCTAACCAGAAGGTTGGAGGTTCAAACCCACCAGCCACTCCTCAGAAGGAAGGTTGGGCAATCTATTTCCGTAAAGATACCACTTTGGAAACCCAAGGAAGGGTCACTATGAGTTGGGTCCGACTTGACGGCAGTGAGTTCGGTTTTGGTATCATTAGTGATATGTACTATATACAGCGTTGTAACACATAATATTCAGATTTGATCATTAGAAATGTAATATTACCAATCCCCCAAAACAAATATCTTTATATTATCAGTATAAAGATACTGATAATAAAAGGCAGTAATAATAAAAACTAAAAAAAAAAAAAAAAAAAATGAGTCATTCGACTTACATCAGAATCAACTTATGATGGAGTAATCATCAGAATGGAACTCTGTTGTAAGATGGGGACTACGTGTATATAAAAACAAAATTGGTAGCATATTACATATAGTGTTATGCCATCTATTAAAATTTTAAGGAGCTCTGGTGGTGTAGTGGTTAAGGCATTTGGCTGGTAACCAAAAGATCAGTGGTTCAAACTCACCAGCCACTCCATGGAAAAAGATGAGGCAATCTGTTTCCTTAAAGATTTACACCCTTGAAAACTCAAGGACCATGAGTGAGTGATTAAAATTTTATTGTAAAATATAACATGTATGTCAAAAAGGAATAAAATATGTATTTCAGTTCAAAGAATAGCAAAGTATGTATTCAGTCAATCACCAGCCAGATTAGGAAGAAATAATATTACTTCTCTCCTTGAGTCCTTCTCCTTCACCCCCTTAAGGTAGCTAAATGAGGAAAGTATCTGTATTGTTAACCTTGTTCATCTATTTTAACATTTAAATTGCAGCAGGAGGGAAACATGCCTTCCTTTTCCAATCTGACGCAGACCCTGGAAGATGTCTTCAAGAGGATTTTTATTACTTATATGGACAACTGGCGCAGGAACACCACAGCCGAGCAAGAGGTCCTGCAAGCCAAGGTTGATGCGGAGAACTTCTACTATGTCATCTTGTACCTCATGGTGATGATTGGGATGTTCTCTTTCATCATTGTAGCCATTCTGGTAAGCACGGTGAAATCCAAGAGACAAGAGCACTCCAACGACCCCTACCACCAGTACATTGTGGATGACTGGCGTGAAAAGTACAAAAGCCAGATTCTGAATCTAGAAGATTCACGGACCACCATCCATGAGAACATTGGTGCAACAGGGTTCAAAACATCTCCTTGATAAAAGACCCAAAGCCAACATCTAGCATCCGGATATGAAGAGATGCTGATGTAACGAAGTGAATCGAAATTGTTATTGCTTACAAGAAAGTAAGCTCCTTACTATCTGTTGAGAATTTTCATAGCGACTATGTGGTAGATCAACTAAAACAGATGACACTCAATCGCAGTGATTTATACTTGCTCCTGGGGGCAATATTTCATGCTGAAGACCTCTGTATCTTTCTGTGAATGTACATGTCATTTTAATCAATGTCAGTAATGAAAATAAAGCCAAATGTGAAATACAGTGCCTGAGATAGAGATTTACAAATCATTAAATCTTGTTCCCATTAAGCATTATTGTTTCTGTGACTAAGTCAGTTTATTAAAATAAATTTAAAAAAAAATTATCCAGAACCAATCTAGCACTTGATCGCTATATTGAGAGAAGAATATTTATTTAATTAATGCATTAATTCAGACTCTGAAGTGATGACTGAACAAAACCATGGGGTTACTTTGGATTGCATTGTTTTCCTAGAATTTCACTTATTTGGAAGCTTTGCCTTAAGATAGAATAAAGATTTCACAAGGGCAAATAGTCCCCAGGAAAGAAATGGAACATTAGGAGCTACCTAGCACAAGTACAGCAGGGATTGTGAGGATGGTGCATGGCCGGGTAGTGTTTCATTCTGTTGTACATAGGGTTGCTAGGAGTCAGAGCTGACTCATCAGCACCTAACAACAACAGCAACACAGCACAATGGAGTCCCTGGGTGGTGCAAATGGTTAGCCTAAAGTTTGGACGGGAGCTCTGGTAGTATAGTGGCTAAGGCACTTGACTGCTAACCAGAAGGCTGGCAGTTCAAACCCACCAGCCACTCCTCGGAAGGAAGATGGGGCAATCTACTTCTGTAGTGATACTGCCTTGGAAACCCAAGGAGGGGTCGCTATGAGTCGGGGCTGAGTCCATGGCACATAACAACAACAACAACAAAGTTTGGACATTCTGAGGAGGCTCACAAGAAAGGCCTGGTTATCTCCTTCTGAAAAACAGCCACTGACAACTCTATAGAGCACAGTTCTACTCTGATACCTGTTGTTGTTGTTGTTGTTATATGCCATTGAGTTGGCCCCGACTCATAGCGGCCCCTCCTTGGCTTTTCGAGGTGGTATCACTATGAAAGTAGATTTCCCAACCTTCCGAGGAGTGGCTGGCGGGTTTGAACCGCCAGCCTTCTGGTTAGTAGTCAAGTGCCTTACACATTACGCTACCAGAGCTCCTCTGATACATGTTAGGTCACCACAAACCAGAATAGACTCTATAGCAACTGGTTACTGGTAACCCAGCACAACAGAAATCTATCTTCCAAATAACTTTTAAACTTTTGCAGAAAACTAATCTTTTAAAGTCCTTGCTATTATAGGAAAAAAAATCAGCTATAACATAGCTTTATAATAACTTGTTTTTTCACTCAATTTTATTTTCTTCTATTTATAATTACTCATTTTAATTTATGTTCAAAATGACTGATGATCTAGAAGGTGTCTGAGTTGCTGATGCCTATTGAAAAGCTAGAGAATGAGTAATTGCTAACTCTTTGCACATTGGGATTTCAGGGCTGAAAGGTACCTCAGAGATCATCCTATTCTTGTCACACCACTTCATTTGCAGACAAGGAAAATGAAGTCCACTAAGGTTAGATGATTCACTCACTAATCCAAGTAAGCAACATTTATCTACTTGGGTCACTGGCCTAAACCGAGGAATAGAGAAAGGAAGGAGACTTCATGCGCTGGAGAATCCATCCTACAGAGAGGGAGTCATACATGCAAAAACATGATGATAACGTGTGACAAGGTTATATCAGAGATCTACATGAAGTGGGCAGAGCCAGAGCAGACAGGAGGGCAGAACTCAGACCAAAGTCTCCTCGGCTAGAGCAGCTGAGAGTAGGAAATGAATGGTGAAAGACAGATGGGTGGGACTGCAGCATCAAGTAGTATTCATACTTCCTTGTTTACCCTATCTCTCATCCCCAACCCCCATCCGGAGGTAGAGCAATTATGAGCAAGACCTCAAGCTCCAGGATACTAAGAAAAAACAAGGAGGAGCACTTCTTCAAAGCTTGCTTGTTGGACTTCTTATACCAACTACAAAGCTTGGCTGTTTAGAATTACAGAGTGAGAGATATACAAGGTATCTGTTTCCTAGTAACAGACTTATAATCATGCTAATGGATGCATTAAATAAACACTTGGGAAAAGTCATTCATATTCCAAGAGCAGAAGTGGCAAAGATGACCTTCTTTCTCAGATCATTGTAGTTTTTTAATGCCGTCAAGTGGGCCCACAACTCATAGGGACCCCATGCACAATGGTGAAAAAAAACCCTGCCCAGTCTTGCACTATCCCCCATGGTTGGTTGGGGATTGAACCATTGTGATCCATATGTATTCACTGGCTGATATGAATATCATATGATATGAATATTATCAGGTCTTTCTAGTCCATCTTAGTTTAGTGTCACAGCAGCACACAAGCCCCTACTTACAGGTAGGTAGGTGGTGGCTGCACAGGAGGTACATTGACTAGGAATTGGACCATACCCTCCCAAATGGAAGGCAAGGATTCTATCACTAAACACCAACGTTCCCAAGTACCACTTACTTCTCATTAAAGCACAGCTCAGAAGGATTTGAAAACAAAATCTACTATAGAGGATGCCCTAGCAGACTCTAGATCCAGACTACCTGGGTTCAAGTCCTAGCCGTGGTGCTTGCAGACTTCAAAACCCTGGTCAAATTACTTTAATCTGTTTGCTCATTTGTGAAATGGTGTAATTATCTTAAGTCCTTTATAGTCAAACTCACTGCCATGGAGTCCTTTCTACTGGTAACAGCCACTCCTTGGGCTTCAGAGGTAGATTCTCTAAGGAAGTAGATTACCCAACCTTCCTTCGGAGGAGTAGCTGATGGGTTTGAACTGCCAGCCTTCTGGTTAGCAGTCAAATGCCTTAGGCCCTATGCCAGCAGGGCTCCTAAAGTGCATAGAACAAAGCTGTTTTTGTTAACTTTCTCCAGGAAAACTTACTGTATAACAGTACCCTGCACCCAGTTTGGTCTTTTCTCTGTTTTCCCCTAACATTTTGTACTATCACCACAAAAAAGATACATTGGGCTTGGAATCAGCCTCTTGGGTTCAAATTACAAGTCTGCCACTGTCCCTTGTTCCTTGCGTTTTCTTAGGTGAGCCACTTAGCTTCTCTGTGCTGTTTCCTCATGTATGGAAGAGTGAGCCGGCTGGTAGTTAAGAGCTCAGTGAACATTCTTTCTCGTTATCCTTGCAAGTGTGTATCCAGTTTGTGCCCTCATGTGGTGCAGGAAGCTAGTGTGCTCAAAGTCTGCACTTGTTTACTGTTTGTTGAAAGAATCATCTGAAACTCTAGTACTGAGGCAAGCTACTATTATCACATAGGAAACTGCATGCATTTTAAGAGAAAATGAATGCTAAAATTTGAAACGTCTCGTGGGGAGCCTTGGGTCCTCAGCCGCAGACAACAGCTAGGTGGCATTTTGGGACGGCCAGACAGCTGAGGGCACAAGAACCCCGCAACGCCCCGCCCACCATTCTCCTCCAGCTTGTAACTTCAGCAACTCGAACGAGCAGACGAGCTCAACCAAAGACCGGCGGGTCCCGCCCCCTGCCGCAGCCTTACGCAACTGCACATTTCTGGAGCGGTGCATTTCGGGAGGTGTAGTTTGCTTGCCCAGTGATGGTGTTTCGGCTCCCGGGAACTGTAAGTGCACAATGTCCACATCGGCAAAAATTTCTTCCATAACCCGAAAGCTCTTTGGGGCGTTGGGGAGTCCAGCAGTGGGCCCTGGGTTCGCGTTTTCTCTCTGGGACGCCCGTCAGCCGGCCTTCGGCTCCGCGGCGCTGGCGCCACGGATGGGGCCCGGGAAGGTGACGGCTGCCAGGGCCCATCCGCGGAGCCAGACTCACCAGGCCGTCCAAACCAAACCCAAAGCCCCTGCCATCGGTTCGATTCCAACTCATAGCCAACTTCTAGGACAAAATAGAACTGCCCCATAGGGTTTACAAGGCTGTAAATTTTTAATGAAGCAGAGTGCCTCATTGCTCTTCCCGGGAACAGCTGGTGGGTTCGAACTGACGATCTTTTTTGCTTAGCAGCCGAATGCTTTAATCACTATGCCACCAGAGCTCCCCGGCTCCGGGAGCCGGTCACATGGGGGACGGCAGTGCCCAGGGTTGGTTCTGGCCAGAGCGTGTTGGTTCCAAAAGGATTTAGGAGGATGGTGAATATTTTGGGCTAGTGCCAAGGCATTTGAGGGCTAACCAGAAGGCTGGCGGTTCAAATCCACCAGCCACACCTGGAAAGGAAGGTTGGGCAATCTACCTCCGTAGTGATACCGCCTCGGAAAGCCAAGGAGGGGTCGCTGTGAGTCGGATCCTACTCGACTGCAGTGCGTTTGGTTTTTTGGTTTTTGTTCTGTGGAAGGGTGAAGAGAGCGACGAGCGCCCTTGGCCGTCATCCTGGCGGGCTTCCCGATTGTAGGAGCAGGAGAGGACCCTTGCTTCTGCTCAGAGTATAACTAGCAGGAGCAGAGCCGCAGCGACTTGCCCAGGGTTACACAGTGAACTTGGGCACTCATGTGGCCCTTCCAGCACGTGAGGTTTCAGCAAATGGAGGCGAGGACACCCCATATTGTCTACAATCCGCTCCTCAGCGGATCCCTGAACTTTGAGTTGTGGAGTCAGAGCAGCGGAGTGGGCTTGGTTTCCTGAATGTCAAGTCCCCAAGTGGAGCAGAGAGAGAACTTCATTTGCCCATAGGTTAGTCATAGCCCTCTGGCCCTAGTAACCCCAGTGGACCGGGGTTACCCAGAGGTTGGCCAAGTGATGCCCAAGGTTAGCCTGGAACCTCCCTCCGCAGACCCACCCCTACTCAGATGATTGGGTGAAGTGTTGGAGTGAAATATTAGAGACTTAGAATGAGAATAGCATCTGTAAGTTCAGACAAAGGGCAAGCAAGGCCTAGTTAGTCCTGAGATGAGCTTAGAAACCAAGAGACAAACTGACCCTTGGGTTTGTTAGTTTTATCAGGAGGAAAACTTAGATTGTGGACAATACATTGCCCATATTGCTTTAATTGGCTTAACCAAGATAGTGAGTAACCTTTTTGTTCCTAAGAGAAACCTGGCAAAGGAAAAATCAGGATATTTTTGCAGTAACAACAACAACAACTCACTGCTGTTGAGTTGATTCCAACTCATAGCAACCTCTTCTTGGGTTTCTGAGGTGGTATCTCTACAGAAGTAGATTACCCAGTCTTCCTTCCAAGGAGTGGCTGGTGGGTTTGAACCGCCAGCCTTCTGGTTAGCAGTCAAATGCCTTAGGCACTACACCACCAGAGCTCCCTTTTGCAGTAAACTGAATATGAATATTTGAAGTATGATCTAAGCCATTTGTTATTTTTGAGCTTTGACTTAAGCCTGTGGATATAAAAGGTAAGTTTCAAATAGACTTCATGTCCCGCAGAAATATCTCCATCTTGTTGGGTTTTGTAGTTTCAGCTTTCAGATAGCAGCTGCCTCCTATTCCTAATATTATATACCAAGTGTACTGAGGCAGCAGAGGTAAGAGCTATATTTAGCTTCCTTGGTTGTTCTCATTTGCAGAAGGCCTGCAGGGTGCTAGGATAGTGGCTCACTTGGGGCTTGTAATTTAAGGACAAGTTGTAATTTAAGGAAGTAGGCAGTAGGTGGGAATAAGCCACTGATCAGTGTGGTTTGCGCTCCACCTCTCACTGTCACCCCATCCCCTTCACTGCTATTGCAGGTTGACTTTAAATTTCTAAAGAGTTTGCATCTTAACACTTTAGCTATGAAGTTGAGGCTCCTATTGCTATATCTTTACTCTCAGGTTCTGTGATGTTAGAGAGGATGATGAGTTGTGAATTACAGAGCTGCACAATTATTGTTTGGATTCTGATTTTAAAAATGAGAACACTAGTTCAGAGAGGTTAATTATTTGTCCGAACTCACATGCTTGGTCATTGGTGCCAAGAATAGAGCCCAGATTTCTAGTTCTGGTCCTCAGGAGTTCTTTCCACCATGCTCTGCTGCCTTGAAATGATTCCGTTTTCTCTTGGATGGTTGTTAGCCAAAAAGTTGGCTCCGACTCATAGCAACCCTGTGCACAACAGAATGAAACACTGCCCAGTCCTGGGCCATCCTCACAGTCCTTGCTGTGCTTAAGCCCATCATGGCAGCCACTGTGTCAATCCATCTCATTGAGGGTCTTCCCCTTTATCACTGACCCTCCACTTTACCAAGAATGATATCCTTCTCAGGGAATGGTCTCTTCAGACAACATGCTCAAAGATGAGATGAAGTCTGACCATTCCCACTTCTAAGGAGCATTCCGGCTACACTTATTCCAAGAGAGATTTGTTCATCCGTGGTATTTTCAGTATTCTTTGCCAACACCACAATTCAAAGGCATCATCTCTTCTTCAGGCTTCCTTATTCATTGTCCAGCTTTCACATACATAAGAGGGGATTGAAAATATGCCATGGTTTGGGTCAGGCGGACGTTAGTCCTCAAAGCAACGTCTTTCCTCCTTAACACTTTAAAGAGGTCTTTTGCAGTACATTTGCCCAGTGTAATACATTGATGTCTTGACTGCTGCTTACATGGGTGTTGATTGTGGATCCAAGTGAAATGAAAATTCTGACAACTTCAGTCTTTTCTCTATTTATCATGATGTTGCTTATTTGTCCAGTTGTGAGGATTTTTGTTTTATGTTGAGGTATAATCCATACTACAGAGTGTAGTCTTTGATCTTTATCAGCAAGTGCTTCAAGTCATCTTCACTTACAGCAAGTAACGCTGTGTTGTCTGCGTGTCTAAGGTTGTTAATGAGCCTTCCTCCAGTCCTGATGCTGTGTTCTTCTTCATATAATCCAGTTTCTCAGATTATTTGCTTAGCATACAGATTGAGTAAGTATGGTGGAAGGATACAACCCTGATGCACATTCTTCCTAATTTTAAACCATGCAGTAGCCCCCTTTTCTGTTCGAACAACTGCCTCTAGGTTTATGTACAGGTTCCTCATGAACACAATTAAGTGTTCTGGAATTCCCATTCTTCCCAATGTTATCCATAATTTGTTATGATCTACATAGTCAGTTGTCTTTTCATAGTCAATAAAACACAGGTAAACATCTTTCTGGTATTCTTTGCTTTTAGCCAACATCTATCTTGCATCAGTAATGATGCCCCTCATTACACATGTTCTTCTGAATCCAGCTTGGATTCCTGGAAGTTGCCTGTCAGTATACTGCTGCAACTGCTTTTGAACTATCTTCATCAAAATTTTACTTGCATGTGATATTAATGATATTGTTGGATAATTTCCACATTTTGTTGGATCACCTTTCTTTGGAACGGGCACAAATATTTATCCTTTCTAATCAGTTCACCAGGTAACTGTCTTCCGGATTTCCTGGCATAAATGAGTAAGCATCTCCAACACTGCATCCATTTGTAGAAACATCTCAGTGGGTATTCAGTCAATTCCTGGAATCTTGGATGCAATTTGCTAATGTTCTTCAGCTTGGCATGTCCATAAGTAGGAGGAGAAATATGGATCCTAACAATAATAGTTAACGTTTACTGCTTTCTATGTGTTTAGCATAGTGCTTGGTGTTTAATGTCTACCCAATATCTGAAGGAGAATCTACAGACCAGGGAGCTGAGACTGACAGAATCCAAGTGCCTTGTCCAAGGTCACACTGCTAGTAAATGCAGTACATGTTTGCCAGAGGGCCATACCACTGGGTGTTCTCTTTATTTCCTCTTGTAAGCTTAAGTGCTCAGTTTTGAGTGTCCTTGATCTTGGAAATCAATATTATGCATACATCAATTTGTTAGGTATGTAATTTTGGCCTCAGAAAAAATTGTGAGGATCAGCCAAACTCCCCTGCTGTTATTTGTATTTTGTTGTTGCTGCCTTTGAGTTGATTCTGACTCCTGGCAACTGTTTTGGTTACCTAATGCTGCTCTGACAAGAAATATACCACAAATGGGATGGCCTTAACAAACAGGAGTTTATTCTTACAATTTGGAGGCTTTAAGTCCAAGTTCAAAGTGCCAAGCTCTAGG
>NW_006921665.1:3615396-3622995 GCF_000298275.1 Orycteropus afer afer | reverse complement strand
CAGTCTCATCATGGGGAATAACTACCACCAGCTGCCCAGCCACTCAACCAGGCCCAGCCAAGTTGACACACAAACATAACTACCACAGAACCCCATATGTTTCGGAGTAGAACTCCATAGGATTTTCTTGGCTGTTGTCCTAATGGGAGCAGATTGCCAGGCCTTTTCTTCCACAGTACCACTGGGTGGGTTCAAATGTTAGGTTAGCAGTTCAATGCAAGTGCACCAACTCTCAACTACAGTTGGAATCATAAAACTAAAAATTTACCTGACCTGAAATATTTTATTTTAATTTATACCACCAGTTGATCCCTAAGATTATTAGGGATTACTCAAAATAAAAATTGTAGCAACAGGTTATTTAACATGTCAGGAACACGTTTATCCACTGCAGGTCAGACTCTGTTACTGCTTAAAAACCAGTAGACTGTGTATAAAGGTAATGACCATTTTCAGTCATCACCATCACCTTCAAATGGATTTAGGGTTTAAATTCTTATCATTAGCTTATCTGACTTTGACAAAGTCACGGGAAAAACTTGTTATCTTGTGCCATTTACCTGCTTGCTTTCAAAATACTGTACTCTTGAATGGATGAGATAGGAATGTTTTATATAACTACAATGCTTTTATAGTTGAAAGTATTTATAAAACATCTTCCCTGAAGTTCATATTATAGCCCCATTCTAAAGACTTTTGAAATATCCTATTGTTTTTCTTAATACTGAATGTACGTTTAAAGAAAAGTGTTCTCATGATTTTCAAATGGAAAGCTATCTGCCTGCATCAGTATAATACTGAGGTTAAGGTTCTGGAGTCAGACTGGATAGGTTGGAATCCTAGTCCCACCTGTGTGACCCTGTAAACATACACTTTATATTTTTTCTTACATAATGTGGTGTCATCAAGCAGAAAAACTTAGACTCTTTAGAGTTAAAAGCAAAGGTCTTTATTATGGGAGAAAACAATTTACGAATTGGGAAACAGGCTTGAGAGGCTCTCAGTGCTTCACCCATCAGGGTCCTCCACCCGCAGGGCTTAAATATTAAAATAGGGAGAATATCATACAAGGAGCTCTGGTGGCACTGTAGTTAAAGCATTGGACCTCTAACAAAAGGTTGGCAGTTTGAACCCACCAGCAGCTCCATGGGAGAAAGATGAGGTGGTCTGCTTCCATATTTACAGCCTTGGAAACCCTATGGGCAATTCTGCCTTGTCCTACACGGTTGCTATGAGTCGGAATCCACTCGATCATAGTGGGTTTTTTGGCTTAACAGTATAAAATATTCTGATTGGCTGTTTTCTGCAAATCACTAAGGACATGACCAGGGAAGTTCTTTGTGTAAGAAAGATATGCCCAGGCAAGTTTCCTAGTTCTTTGTGGAAGTACTTTTCTACATAGTAGTTAATCTACTTTCAACCACATTCTTCCTGAAGGTAATCTGCCCCTCTCTGGCCTTGCCTTCATTTGTCTAAGCATAACAAGCACTGGGGAAGTAACAAAGAGCTCCAATGGTGTCTGACCTTCAACACTCAAAATGGAGTTAGGGTTCTAGCTGTAGCCCCCAGCCTTCCACAAATCCAAGGGCATTAGATTTTAGGCTCTCATATAGTTGTTGTTGTTGTTGTTATGTGCCACTGAGTCGGACCCAACTCATAGACCTGACTCATACCGACCCCTCCTTGGGTTTCTGAGGCAGTATCACTACGGAAGTAGATTGCCCAACCTTCCTTCCAAGGAGTGGCTGGTGGGTTTGAACCGCCAGCCTTCTGGGTAGCAGTCAAGTGCCTTATGCACTATGCTACCAGAGTTCCTTCTCATATAGAAGAGACAATAAATTATACCTCAGAGTTGTTGTGAGGACTAAATGAACTCATGCATCTAAAACACTTGAAGTCAACCTGGCAAAGTAATGGTAAACTGTGATTATGCTGTAAATCATTGGATTTCAGAGAAAGAATCCCTAGAGGCCATTTAGTTGACATTTCCTTTCTTCATTTACACCAGAGATTGAGTCCCTGAGAAAGAAGTCACTTACCAGAATGTATCGGTTCTTCATTCAGAGCTCAAGTCTTCTAACTGTTGGGGCTTGTGTTATATTCTAAAATGGTAACATACGGGGCCTCGGTAAATCCTGTGCTCAGGCTAGGTCTCCCTCACATTATTTAGAAGGAATTCTAGATCTGAGTTGCTTCCTTAAGACTTTTTTTTTTTCTTTTTGGCTGTGATTTACTCCCTTCTTCCAGATATTTCTTAAAAAAATATATATATATATATAATATTCAGAAGACAGAAAACCAGCAAGACACACATCCATAATGTGCTCTTATCAGAGAGGAGATGAGTGGGGGGACAAATTTTGGACTTGATCTCTGGGGTGAAGAATTACTCTGGTCTTTGTCCTTGGTTCTTAGGAGGTAAATCCTTGGAATGTCCCAAGTGATTGGACTGTCTATTATTCATGAGGAATTCTATGCCACACATAGTGGTGGTGGTGTTGTTATGTGCTGTTGAGTCGGATCCGACTCAGTGACCTCTCCTTGGGTTTCCGAGGCAGTATCATCACTACGGGAGTAGATTGCCCCATCTTCCTTCCGAGGAGTGGCTGGTGGGTTTGAACTGCCAGCCTTCTGGGTAGCAGTCAAGTGCCTTAGGCACTATGCTACCAGAGCTCTGACACACATAGTAGTTTATGCTAACGAGGTGACTTAGGGTGGGGCTTAGAAACCCCACTATGTAATATCCATCTGATTTCTGAGAGTGGGGCTGAAGATTGTGTTCAATCACATGGGCATTATTAGTCAATCAGTCCTATCTATGTAATGAAACTCTGGACACTGAAGCTCAGGTGAGCTTCCTGGTTGGTGCTAGATATCAATCCACCCAGACAGTAACTATTCCTTGGGACATGGAAGCTCCACGTTGAGGACTCTCCCAGAACTTGCCTTATCTGTGTCTTCTTTATTCTGGTTCTGTTTTGTATCTCTTATACTAAAACTGTATTAATAAGGATAGTGCTTTCCTGAGTTTTTTTTAATCATTCTAATGAATTATCAGGAGCTCTGGTAGCATAGTGGCTAAAGCACTTGACTGCTAACCAGAAGGCTGGCGGTTCAACCCCACCAGCCACTCCTCGGAAGGAAGGTTGGGCAATCCTACTTCCGTAGTGATACTGCCTCGGAAACCCAAGGAGGGGTCGCTATGAGTCAGGGCCAACTCGACGGCACATAACAACAACAACAATGAATGATCAAACCTGAGAACTTGGTGAGAACTCCTGACTTTATAACCAGTGGGTTAAAAGTGCAGGTGTCCTGGAGATACCTGAGCTTCTGGCTAGTGTCTAAACTCTTGGGCAGACTTTACAGTCTGGAGGAGTTTATCCTTTAGAAACCTGTGAGATCTGACCTAACTGTAAGTTGTTCCCATCAGAAGAAGACCTGCATTGCAGTCTGAAGAAGCAGAATTAACAGAATAGCATTGGCTTTAGATCTCTTCGATCTGCAGATGAATGGAATGGGAACTTGAACGGCCTATTATGAGTAGCACTGCCACCTCTGCTCCCATCCCAGGGGAAGAGCTGTCCCGGAGATCATTCTGCTCAACAAGAGCTGAGCCTGTCTCAAACATTGCCCAGCCTATCTATTTTCCAGCAGGACCTAGGTAGCCTTGTTCATGACGCTGAACTTGCCTGTCTGTGGAGTTTGCTTTCTTATGCCCATGCACCCTCTCTGTCCTTCAAAGAGAAGTCTTTCTAAGGTGGTCTGCTCTAGAAAACCCAAATTAACTTCTGTTTCTTTTCTTACCCCCAGAACAGTGAGACCTGGCCTCTAGCCTCCTCCCTCCTGATGTGCTTGTCTGAGTGGGCCTGCACTGTTCGGGAGTGAATCACAGTTGTTCCAGCATGAACTGGAAGGTGAGAAGAGTTGTAAATATGTAACCCAACAACAACTTAATACACTGCTGTTGAGTCGGACCCTACTCACAGTGACCCCCACCTTGGGTTTCCGAGGCAGTATCTCTATGGAAGTAGATTGCCCAGCCTTCCTTCTGAGGAGTAGCTGGTGGGTTTGGACCGCCAGCCTTCTGGTTAGCAGTCGGATGCCTTAGGCACTACGCCAGCAGAGCTCCTTTTAAATACTTACGGCTGGGCTTTTCTCTTCCCTTGATTGTAAAAATTCAAAGTAACAGGTAGAGGAAGATTGACTAAAAAAAAAAAAGAAAGAAATTAAAACAGGAGTCATAATAACATTTAATGTTTTAAGCTGTAACATAAAACCAAAAAACAAACTCACTGCCATTGAGTCGGTTCTGACTCAGAGCGACCCCCTTTGGGTTTCCAATGTTGTAAATCTTTACAGAAGTAGATCATAGCTATAACATAAGTGTACATTTATTCATCAGACCTTTGGGGGCAGGCCAGGCCTTTTCTTTGAGTGTGAGTTCACTGCTGTCTGCCTCATTTCTCTTGCCAAAACCATGCCTTTAAAGCATCACCTACAATTTCACATTAATTAAATAATTAATCCTTTAAAGAGGATTATGATTTTATAAAGCCATCTACATGCAAAAGCTTTCCAGGTTTTATACCCTTTTTCCCTACCCTTCTACAGTTGTCTTACGGACAACGTTTTTTTTTTTCCCCCCAACTCAGGTCTTTCAGCTTAGTTTACATGGAAACAACCGTTTCTTTACATAGTCGTATTTCATAAGCATTGTTGTGTTTAAATAAATTATTATAGCATCAGGTACAACTCAGATAAACTGGTGCAGGAATAAACACAACTGACTCTGTAAAGTAGGTTTACCAAGGCAAGGAAAGTGACACTTTAAATCCTTGGAGCCAGTGAGGTGAGGCAGAGATTGGTTAACAAGCAGCCACTAAATTCAGTGTTTATTGTAGACATATTGGAAAGTACAAAGAAGTATAAAATCAAATATAAATCTTGCCTAGTCTTAATAGCCGAAGATGACGACTGTCAACAATGTTTAAAATACTGTTTTCTGCCAATATTTTTTACATACAAGTGCGGTATATATATTTTCACACTTGAGATCCTATTGTATGTAGTTTTTCAATTACGAGATTTTCTTGTTCAAAGCATCTTTTGGCTGTCTATTGCAAGGAACATTGGAAAAGTCTGGAAGCAGGATTGGGGAGCAAGGAGAGTGCAGACCCCACTTCCTGCCCAGTTCTGTAGTGTGTGGGCCTGGGGAGGCCTTGAAGGGGGCCAGTGAGGACTCTGTTCTCTAGGAAGAGCCTGGTTTAAGTTAAGGAAGTAAAGTGAGGTTGAAAATGTAGGAGAGTTTGTTTATCATGCATTGGGGCTCCAGAGCTCACAGTGGAAAAGTTGGAAGGGAAAGAGCTGGGGCAGGGAGAAGATGAAAGAGGGAAGAAGAAGTAGAAAGCAGTGTTGGGAGTGAGATCCCAGGAAGGGCTTTTTCCCTCTGCACTAGCTAAAGTCAATAGGAATAAGAGGCAATGAGGGATACTAAAGTCCATGTAAACAAGGTCCAAAGCATTGTGCTTTAGTGCTCCAAAGCATGGATTGCCATACTTCCAACAAAACGCACTGCCATTGAGTCGATTCTGACTTGTAGTGACCCCCATAGCGTTTCCAGGGTGGTAAATCTTTCTCCCGTGGAGCAGCTGGTGGGTTCAAATAACCAACCTTTTGGTTAGCAGCCAAATGCCTCAACCACTGCAAGGCCAGAGCTCCTTAGAAAGGCATCAAAATCACCTTGAGAATTAGTTAAAACACAGGTAGGGGACAAAGAACAACATTTCTAACATCCTAGGTGATGCTGATAATACACAGTGCACATAGTACTGAGGCCGTGCACAGCGAAGTTGTTTTTTTTCTCTCTTTTCTTTTTTTTTTGGTACTGGCAAGGACTACATTTTACTTCCACCAAAGGTACAAAAGAGAACTTTCACTTTCAGTCAGTCTGTACTATTTTCAGTGTGTTGAATCAGTAGTGGAGCCAGTTTTTCTTTAGCCAGTTATGTAGAGTCATGTACAGAAAGCTGAGTTCACTGGTACAATACTTCCAGTTTTTCACACAGCTGTTTAAGCTGCCTCAAAATATAATACCCTGGCTAGCTGTCTGGCTAATCTTCCTGTGGTTTCACTCTGCCTGTAGGAGAAAAAGTAAATTAGGCAGGCAGTCTAACCTCTCATTTGCTTGATAGCCTGACACTCTGGCTTTTATATTAGTTTTATAAGTTTCTGGGAGCTCTGGTGGCATGGTGCCTAAGGCATTTGACTGCTAACCAGAAGGCTGGCAGTTCAAACCCACCAGCCTCTCCTTGGAAGGAAGGTTGAGTCATCTACTTGCGTAGAGATACTGCCTTGGGAACCTAAGGAGGGGTCTCTATGAGTTGGATCCAACTCCACGGCAGTGAGTTTGGTTTTTTTTTATTTTTTTTTAAATAAGTTTCTCAGCATGAGGTTTCTGCCTCCCCACGTCCATCCACTCTGGACCCTGTGAAACAGAGTTCCTGGTCCTGCAAAGCCAATGGGTAACTCCAGCTTAGGGCAAACTTACCAATAAAATGCAAAGCAGGTGAGGAGCTGCTTTGAGTGCATGATTCCTCCTACTCTGACCACAGTGAGCTGGACTAAGGATTGGTGCCCAAATCCTAGCCGGCACAAGAACTGGGTGATGAAATACCAAGTCAGTTAGATTCTTTTTCTTAGGGAATTTCATCATAACAACTTCAGAAAGAGTCAACAGACATCAAGTGGATAAAAATGGAAAGGGAGGAACTATGAGACATTAGAGATGATGGAGCAACAGAAGTCCTAAGTAGTAGAATCAGTGAGGTATAAGGAGTGTTGAGAGAGATTGGTCCTCAGTGCCCTGGCAACAACAGTAGGTGAGGCTCCACAGCATCGGAGCCAGTGACTGCAATCACTGCCACAGCCTGCATTTGCCTGGTACCGCTTGGGCCTACCTGTGTTGTGGAAGCAATTCCTTGCCTCCTTTACTTCTGTATGTGTTCTTCTTAGAAACTTTAAGTGAGATGACTGAAGGTATTAGTGATAGATAACTGAAAGTGTTTGGTTTCTTGCAGTACGGAAAAGCCCAGCATAATTGTTACAGAAAGATTCTATGAAACCCCGAAACAATTGCCCTGAGATAACCTTCAAAGCTTAAGCTAAAATATTCCCTGAAGTCTTCTTAAAACCAAACAGTAGTTTACCTTAACTAGTAAGGAGTGTCTGCCTTGAGCACTGGGCTCTTTTAAGATCCATCTGTCTGGGATATAATTGACAACAACAACTGGAAAGATTAGACAGGAAAGTTAGGGGGCAATAAGTTTGTTAATTGGGGGGGGGCAACTCAGAAAAAGAGGATGAGAATGGTTGCACATGTGAAGAATATAATCATTGTCACTGAATTATACATGTAAGGCTTGAATTGGTACATGTTTTTGCTGTATATATTCTTAACAATAACAAAAGTGGGAGTTCTGGCAAGATGGCAGACTAGGCAGAAAGACTGCATAGACCCTCTTCAACAAAGAAAAGGGAAACCAGTTAAGACAGACACAGAAGATAATCCTGGACCCCTGAGCCTTGAAGGGAAGGATA
>NW_006921665.1:3586927-3610788 GCF_000298275.1 Orycteropus afer afer | reverse complement strand
GGAGCTGTTACATTGTGGTGAACTGTGGTCAATGTCATGAGACAAAGTATATGTGAACTGCTGTATGGAAAGTGAATTTGCTCTGTAAATCTTCACTCAAATCACAATTAAAAAAACCAATAACAAAAGTAAGTCATTTTTAAAAATAGATCTCTTAATTACAGAAGTACTTTTTTGATGTTCACAAAGCTGTTTTTAAAAAGGTAATAAATTTCTTTCATTTTAATTGTGGAGTGACATTATCCACTAGATCACCCAAGTCAGTCCTGCTTGTAACAAAATGAGTCCCTTGCTGTGTCAGGAACAAATCTGCACAGACCTACTCAGCTGGAGGCAGACACAGCACCACGGGTTCCAGGGAGCAACCTCGGGTTTGAAAATGGGTGCCTTCCACATAATGTCAGGAATGAGGGCCTGTCCTCATGCCCTGACTGCAAAGAGCCCATTGTTGTTGTTATGTGCCGTTGAGTCGGACCCGACTCATAGCGACCCTTCCTTAGGTTTCCGAGGAGGTATCACTACAGAAGTAGATTGCCCATCCTTTCTTCCGAGGAGTTGCTGGTAGGTTTGAACCACCAGTCTTCTGGTTAGCAGTCAAGTGCCTTAGGCACTACGCTACCAGAGAGCCCTTTAGGCTGAGAGAATTGCATGGCCCAGTCCATCGTGTGGCCTTCCCTCCCTGACACAGTGGTGTGCAGCTGTCAGAAAAGGTCATACCACTGTCTGTACATGAGCAAAGAGTGTGGCCTCATGATTTCAGAAGTGAACCATCCTCATTACACAGCTGTTGGGGTTTTGGTTTAGGAGAAAAAAAGTGTAGATCTAGTCCACCCAACAATTATTTACTAATTTACCTTCCTAAAAATTTGCATGTTTTGAGCAATGTAAGAAGTTCCTGGATGGTACAATTAGTGATGTGCTTGACTGCTAACCGAAAGGTTAGAGGTTCAAGTCCACCCAGGGGTGCCTTGGGAGAAAGGCCTGGTGATCTAATTCCAAAAAATCAGCCATTGAAAGTTCTATGATGTAGAGTTCTACTCTGACACATCGGGTCTCCGTGAGTCAGAATTGGCAGTAACTGGTTAAGGGGTAAGGAGCTTTGGTGGCAATTCAGCTGCTAACCAAAAGGTCAGTGGTTTGAATCCACCAACCAGTTTGTGGGAGAAAAATGAGGCAGTCTGCTTCCATAAACATTAGCACCCTTGGAAACCCTCTGGGGCAGTTCTACTCTGCCCTATAGCGTCACTATGAGTCAGAATCAACTCGATGGCAGTGGATTTGCTTTTTTGGTTTGGTTAAGGGGTTTGTTAGACTGAAATCAAAGGAGAGATGTAATGTATCTGAAGCTTAGTACCGAGGAAAGAGTAGGAAAAGGGGCCCTGAAATTCTTGGTTTAACCCTTTTAGTGTCCTTGACTTCTGCTGTTGCTCTGCCTCCCTCCTCAGTCTTGCAACTTCTACCTCTTGCCTCCTCCTCTCCACTACCTTTAAAAAGAAAGCAAATACTGAAACCATTTACCTGTGTCTGTCTGTTGATATGTTTCTGTTTCAATGGGTTTTCTAACTTCTGGCTGAGATAATCCATTCCTTTTATTTTTAAAGCTAAGTCTCAGATTTCAGTAACAGGGAACCATATCTTGTAATAAGTCTTGGAAAACTTACTTTTTCCAATATGCATCAGGCTTATCAGCTAGCCTAGGAGATGTTGTTGTTGTTGTTATTTGCAGTCGAGTCGGCCCCGACTCATAGCGACCCCTCCTTGGGTTTCCGAGGCAGTATCACTACGGAAGTAGGATTGCCCAACCTTCCTTCCGATAGGAGATATTAGCAAACATGAAAAGAGGTCTGTATCTCCAAACTGCTGATTTTTACCTTCAAGCAAGTAAGATATAAAGACATAATACATTCTTCCTTAGTTGGTTTGAATACATGGAATCAGGCTTTCACCTCTCTAAAAACCGAAAACTTTCAAGAACCTCCCCACTGCCATCTAGTCTATGCACAGAGTAGAATTGCCCCATAGTGTTTCCAAGGCTGTAAATCTTTATGGAAGCAAACTGCCTCATCTTTCTCCCATGGAGCAGCTGATATGTTCAAACCACTGACCTTTTGGTTAGCAGCTGAATGCTTTAACCACTGTACCACCAGGGCTCCATTTTAGTTAAAACAATTTAAATATTTGGGTCCCCTCTCCCTGTATCTATTATATTCTATTGTATCACATTAAAACCTTCCTCAAATATCTAAGTAACCCATTGAGTAATTTTAGAGGTAGTGATCCCAGTTGCCTTTGGTAAATTCAATGTCCAAGTCACCTTTTATTTACATAATTGAAAAGGTGACAGGGTTGGAGGGAGCAACATATGTATAGCAATATATAGTATAATGATGAAAAGTTCGGGGTTCAGAGCATTTGGCTGACTCAGATCTTGTATAACCAATTACTACCCTTTCTGAACTTTATGTTTTCTCAGCTGTGAAATCAGGACGTTCTATCTGCCTCATGGGGATATCATGAGGATTAAAGGGAATGATCTACATAAGGCAGTTAGCACACAGTAAGTTTCCAATAAATGCTGCTTGCTGCTCTTTTCTAAAAGTGAAATCTACACCAAGATCTGAGTTAAAGACTTTGAATAAAATTATAGAAACATAGCTACATAAATTGTGATTTCATTAATTCCATTTCATTGAAAATTAGGAATCAGTAGAAAGAGAAGTGACCTAGGAGTTAGAATGTTCCATTCCAGTTCAGGCCTCTTCATGAATTGGCTGTTGGTGTCTCCACCTCCATGGACTTTACTTTCTTTGTCTGTAAAATAAGGTAATAGACTAAGCAATCTTCTAGCACTTTAGTTCCATGAGTCTTGTTCTCAGTTCTCACTAACCAATCTCAGATCAGCTTGTAGGGAGGTACACATTTATTCCCTGTTTTAGTTCTCTAGTGCCACTCTAACAGAAATACTACAAATGGGATGGTTTTAACAAACAAGAGTTTATTCTCTTACACTTTTGGAGGCTAGTAGTCTGAGTTCAAAGTGCCAGGCCCTTGGACTTCAGCTCTGCCTCTTTCTTCTGGCCCACTGGAGCTGGAGGCGTCTCTTCACTCAGGCAGCTGTTTATTGCTGAGGCTGATGAATCCAAAGTTGACAAGTAAAATGGCACAGTCCCAAAATTATCAAACCACACAGCAGGCCACTAATTCAAGTCCATTGACAGTCCCAAGATTGGCAGACAACATGGCAGGCTTCTAAATGATGAGTTGGCTATGTGCATGATTCAAGCATGCCGGAGGCTAAAGACCTTTTTCAATGCTGCTACTTATATACTGGAAGCAGACCACATTCCTAAAGCAGCTACTCAGCTGATCCAGCAGATTCCACCATGGAGCTGATTGCCAGTCTCATCATGGGGAATAACTACATCCAGCAGCCCAGCCACTCTAAATCAGGCCCAGCCGAGCTGACACACAACCTTAACTACCACAGTTCCACTCCTTGTCAACTTGGCATCTATGCAGATCTCCTTCATTGGGTGGCCTAGGTCTCCTCGTCCATCTGAGTGGCAACCTTACCCTCTTGGCCTGGCAGGCCCTGTTCCTCTGTCCCTTGGGCAGGGCATCCCTGCCTCCTCACTTTTGGACAGCATCTATGGCCCCATCCTACTGGCCCTCATGAACAGCAGCCCCACACTCCAGAACCAAGTTGGTGAAGATCTGACTCTTTGAAACCTAGGAGGGTATGGTGGTTCTACCCTCAGAGCCCGTGGTCCTACCCTTTGAGGCTGAGGCAGCTCTGCTTCCCCTTTCCTTGATCTCTCAGCTTCTCCCAATTAATACCCAAAGGCAACCCATTCCACCAGGAATCTTCCTGCCAAAAAGACACTCAGCTTTCTCACTCCATGGGCTAGTAAGGCTGTCACTATCTTATGCCAGTCTCTTGGCTCTGCTGCTGCCATCTTTCATGCCAATCTCTTAGCTGCTGCTGTCTCTCATGGTGGGTCTCTCTGCTGGTATCTTGAATCAAGGACGCACTCCACTCCTGTTTCCATATTTTAGGTATCTGTCAGAGCAGCACTTTACTCCTGGTACCAAGTTCTATTTTGGTCCTGTAGTGCTGCTGTAACAGAAATACTACAAATGGATGACTTTACCAAATAGGAGTTTATTCTCTTACATTTTTGGAGCTAGAATCTGAGTTCAAAGTGCCAAGCTCATGGGGAAAAACTACATCCAGCTGCCCAGCCACTCAAAACCAGGCCCAGCCAAGTTGACACATATAACCTTAACTACCACTCTCCCTATAGTAGAGTATTGGTAATTACATGTAATGATTTATGTCTTACAATTTCACTTACAATTTCATTGGGGTAAATCATACCTAGTCCTTTAAAATAATGATCACTCAACATAAGCACACCATTTCATTTGTATTTGTGAACGGATTTTTAAATGACAAAAAAGGCTTATAATTATCATTTAGGTCATACTAATGACATTTATGAAACTAATAACAGTGTTTACCTTGAGATGCTACCATGATACATAGAATTTCATAGTAAAATGTACTGGTGCAAAGTGTGAGTAATTGAAATGCAGTAGTTAATCCTCAGACTTTGTTTTCACTGATGGGTTAAAATTTCTTTCCACCAGGATATCATAGGAGTAGTCAATAAGTAGCTAAGTTTCAATGTTTTGACATTTATTATATTTTACTTATGTATTTATTTTACCTTCAAGCACCAGGGCTAATAAGTAGCTGGAACCAAGAGGAAATCATAGTATACTAAAGCTGGAGAGAATCCAGGAGGAAAGTCTGGTCCAGCCTTGCCTTGCAGGTAAAGAACAGAAGCTCAGAAGGGTCATGTGACTGACCCAAGTCACACAGTCAGTCAGTAGCATATCCAAGGCTACAACCCAGGCCTCCTGCTAACCACAAGGTTGAAGGTTAGAGTTTACCCAGAGGCACCTGGTGATCTACAGCTAAAGAAATCAGCCATTGAAAACCCTATGTAGTACAGTTCTCCTTTGATAGAATGGAGTTGCTATGAGTCAGAATCAGCTCAATGGAAACTTTTTCCTGCCTCCTGATTCCTGTCATTGAACCACACTGCTGCCTTGGAGCTCTGGTAGTGTGCCTAAGGCACTTGACTGGTAACCAGAAGTCTGGAGGTTCAAACCCACCAGCCACTCCTCGGAAGGAAGATGGGGCAATCTACTTCCGTAGTGATATGCCTTGGAAACCCAAAGAGGGGTCACTATGAGTCAGGGCCGACTTGACAGCACATAACAACAACAACAACAACAGCTGCCTTGGAAGCAGAGGCCTAGGTGTTGAGCAAATTGAGTGGTGAAATTCTGAAAGACCAGAGTTATAATGTCTGTAATGGACCTGTTGCCCCCTCTGTGAAGCCGGTAGCTGGAGAGAAGAGCTGAGCTGAATCTAGACATCTTCATGGGACAGAGACCTTGTCTGTCTTCTTTATCAGAAGTGTAGCCCTAGTACCTCGCTGAGAGCTTCTTATATAATAGGTGCTCAGTAAACATGAGCTGAACAAAGAAACATTCCATATCGCCTATAGAACATTTAGAATGTTGTTTTTCTTCATTAAGGTTCTTGATCATGTGCCCCTGCTGCTGTATATCTTGGCAGCAAAAACATTAATCCTTTGCCTGGCATTTGCTGGAGTCAAAATGTACCAAAGGAAAAGACTGGAAGCAAAACTACAAAGACTGGAGGCCGAAAAGAAAAAGCAGTCAGAGAAGAAAGATAACTAAAGGGGAAATCAAAGGTATTGTGTGTGGCTTTGCAAATGTTTAATAGACAGGGGGTTGGGGCAGACCAGTCAGCGGGTGTGATTGTTCAGAGAATTCCAAATTCCTGGGATCTGAAGGGCTGAGAGGAGGCACTTAAAATTGCTTTGTTTAAGGGTAAGGTGTGCACATCCTGATCCTTGTGCCCGTCTGTTGATGGGCCTCCTTTCTGTCTCCCTGTCTGTAGCCTCACCTACTCCCCTCCTCTAAAATGCCATTTCCAAAGCACACACCTGATTAGTCTACTCCTCTGCTCCAAAGCCTGTGGTTCTCCATGATCGGTAGCCATGGTTCTTAACAAGATTGAGACAGGACTCTTTGAGAATCTAATGAAAGCTGTGGACCTTCTCCCCAGAGAAGCACATACTAGAAATATGTACAACTGTGCATAGAATTTTAGGAGGGAATGGAGAGTCACAGGTAATTTGAAGGTGTGGTACAGTTCTTTGGTCTGCCCACCATCACTGGCCCTTGGGGAGCTAGATGCTCCCCAAGATTAAGAAACCCTATTATCTTCAAGGTAAAGTACAGTTCTTTGGTGTGGCATATAAATTCCTTCCCAGTCAATCCTAACCCAAATCACATTTGCCACCTCTTCTGCCAACTCTCCATGCTCCTCCTGTAGGCCATTCCTTGACTATGGTAGATTTTCATGTTCATTGGCCTTTGTTTGTGAGTCCCCTTGCCTGTAAGACTTTCTGCATGAACCCCTTACAGGAATGAGGGCTTACTCATCATCAGAGTGCACACAGAGTCTTCCCAGAAAAATGTTGCGTTCAACACATCAGAGCATCAGAAAGTTATTATGAAGCCCCTGTTACAGATTTAACATGTGACAGTGAGCCATCTCCTTATTACTGGTATAGGCACTCATCCAATTTCTTAGAGTTCTATCCTTTTTTACAAATTAGGAGATGCAAATATGGTGGCAGAGAATTCTATATCATTGGTTCTCAATCTTGACTGATGATCACAATTGCCTGGGGTATTTGTTAAAGACACAGATTCCCAGGCTCCAAGCTCAGGGATAATCTCTTATGTCTATGGTTGGGTCTGAGCATTGGTTCTTTTAAAAATCTACTGGGCTGGGTGACCTCCAAAACCCCTTTCCACTCTGAGGTTCTATGCTTCTTCAATATAAATTCCCTTATTGTACTTTTAAGGAGACCTGGTGGTGCCATGGTTGAGTACTTGGCCGCTAACTGAAAGGTCAGCGATTCAAACCCACCAGCCACTCCACAGGAGAAAGATGTAGTGGGGTAGTTCTACTCAGTCCTATAGGGTCACTATGACTCAGAATCTACTCGATGGCAGCAAGTTGTATTTTTAAACCTATCAGGTTAAAGGCATACTTAGTAATAAAAATTTGAAAAAACCAAAAACCAAACTCACTGCTGTTGAGTCAGATCCACCTCACAGTGACCCCTCCTTGGGTTTCCAAGGCGGTATCACACTTAATGAATGGTTCTTCTGTGGTGGCATAGTGCCTAAGGCATTTGACTGCTAATCAGAAGGTTAGCAGTTCAAACCTACCAGCCACTCTGTGGAAGGAAGATTGGGCTTTATACTTCCGTAAAGATTTATTGCCTTGGGAACACAATGGGGGTCACTATGAGTTGGAATCGACTCGATGGCAGTGAGTTTGGTTTGGTTTTGGAAGCATTTTGGAGACAAGTGTGTTATTTAATCCTTGCAGCAACTATATAAGGTGCATATATTCTACAGAAAAATGGTTTACACTGTACATAATGAAGAACAGAACCTGAGTCCAAGTCAAACACATACAACCACTGCACCTAAACATCATGCTGTATGGCCCTTCTACACACATGGGATGTGAGCTTGCAAGAAGCACTCTAGCTCTGGTGCACACCCCAGATGGAGAATGATGTCCTCCATCATCTGCCCACCACTCACTGGCCCTTGGGGAGCTAGATGCTCTTGCTGGATAAAAGACATGACTATATGTAGCCTTGCCTCTTTTTTTTTTTTTTTTCTTTAAAGATGTTATATTGAATGAAACTCTGTAGTCACTAGCATCAGGGGAAAAGAAAGCCCTTCAGAATTAAAAAGGGCCAGAGAAGGTAATTTAGTTGAAATGTGGATGAACTTATATCTCAGACAGATATCATTTTGTGTCTTAAACTGAGAAGAGGAGGAAAAGATGAGATCATAAAGGCTTCATCCCTCCCACAGACATGTTCAGAGATATGTTGCTGAAGTAAGGGGTCGGGGCTCACACGAGCCAGACTTAGGACTGACTAAAAGTATTCACGTTACTTAGGACTGACTGAGGGTCAATTCACGTTCCCTCACAGGCTGGCAGCTTAGTCAAGGCTAGAGTACCATTTTAAACAAAAGATTTTCAGATGGAAGGAAAATTTTGATGCTAAAAATACATATTCATTAACAGATAACACTTCATTGCTTCCTCTCTGTTAAGCCTAAATGGCTAACATAAGGGTTCATGTTGTGCAAGTAAAATACCTTATCAAATATATCTTACTTATGTTCCCTTTGGTCCTCCTATCTAGATTTTGCAGTTTCAGTGTCAGCTTTGGTGGACTCCAGCTGAGAAGAAAGAAGACTTAATTATTGAATGATGTGTCAGAAGACAAACTCCCAACCTTTAACTTAAAATAATACGAATTTTATATGCTTTATGTTTACTAAAATAAAATGCCTTTGTAAAAAGGGTGTCTCTGGTCTTTGGAAGAAGCCAGAGTGACACACACACACCCGTTTGTTGTGAGAGGAGAGAGGTTTTGCAAGCCCACGCCTCCTGTGGCATTTCCAGCTATGGGGCTCAGAGCATGGAGGCCTCTCCCAGAGAACTGGACTACAGCTAGGCAGCAACTGCTGTGGGGCATGGAATCCTGGGTGCCAGAAGCCTCTGCCTCGCCCTCACCCGTAACTCTTTGCTGTCTCACATGCTGCCCTCATGTATACCCCTTTTCTCCTCCTTTCCTCCCTATTATAATGACAGTGGCCTTGTGCCTCTGTTTTCCTTGTTAGGGTGGAATGTAGTTGTACAAGACGCTAGCAATGCCAACTGCGTTGAGAGTTGACTCCTATCCTGACCTCTGGCTCCTAACAGGGTGAAATTAATTACAAGGTGAAAACTGTTGAGGACCGTCTGCCACAATGAGTATGTTGGCTACGGCTGCTATAACGAAGGGCCATAAACTAGTTGGCTTCTAAGAACAGAAGTTTTCTCTCACAGTTGTGGAGGCTAGAAGTCTAAATACAGGGGATCCAGGGCCATGTTCTGTCAGCAGCTTTAGGGGAAGATCCTTTCTTGTGTCTCAGCTTCTGGTAGCCCCAGGCGTTCCTTGGCTTGTGACTGCAGCATCACTGTCATCACATAGCTGTCTTCCATCTGTCTCTCTTTTATAAGGACATCACTCATTGGGTTAGGACCTACCTTAATCCAGCATGACCTCATGTTAACTGATAATATCTTCAAAGACCCTATTTCCAAACAAGGTCATGTTCACAGGTATTAGACATTAGAACTTCAATTTAAAACCTTGAGGGACACAATTCAATCCATAAGCTCGTGTAAGTCTCGGCTCTTTTGGTTGTGCCCTGTGGCGAAAGAATAAGAGGAGCTTCGGGGTATGTTTGTCCTCTGTCCATCAGTGTGCTTGACGGGGTATGCTGATCTCATATCTAAGAAGAGATGAGGAATGAGATAAGCATAGAATGTTTCATATTTGAGAGACCTGGGAATGATAAGATTTTTAAATGAGCACCTAATGGGTTGAGATCTTTTTGAAAAAGTGCATGTTCTCACTTCTCTCAAGACACCAAAGTGAATGGAGAATGAGGAAGCAGTAACCAAAAAAGCAAATGCGGTTGGATGTTTGGTCTCATTCCTGATGGCCACGTGGAAAATTTGCAGGAAATGCAAATATCATTATGAAATTTAATAGATATTTCACCCTGGCCCAGTTTGGTAGAAATTAGGAGCCCTGGTGGTGCAGCAGTTAAGTACTTGGCTGCTAACAGAAAAGTTGGCAGTCCAGTTCAACTATATGAAGAAAGTCCTGGAAATCTGCTCCCATAAAGTTTACCACCTAGAAAATCCTATGGAACAGTTCTGCTCTGTCGTCACATGTGGTTGCTATGAATCAAAATTGACTTTATGGCACCGAAGAACAATATGTAGATAAAGGGAATTAATCTTATATTTTCCTGCAATTGCTGGATGCTCCTAATCACAATTTAAAAAGCAGGAAAGAATTTATAGGAAGTGTAAATAGGTCCTGACCCCACAAGCTACAGATCTCAAAATAGTCAAGAGGACTTTAACAGCAGTTCACTTCCCCCTTCCTGTGGGAGCAGTGTTCCAACCTTGGTCTGGGAACCCTAGCAGCTCCACTCTGGCCAGTTCCCTCCCTCCTTTTGGGTTTGGGGTCTTTCAGAGCATATGCATGGAGCAGAGGTGTAATGCCCTTGGATTTCTGTTACCTGGCCTCTTTGTATCCTTCTCCTGCAGATAGGGCCCAGAACTGACCCTGGGACATGGCCTAGCCCGCTGCTTTGTCAGAGTGCCCTCCAGAACCTGGTGGGTTGTCCCCTCCACCCACCTGGTCTGCACTCTGGCTCCAGGGCTTTGGCTTCTGTTTCTCAACTTACTTCCCCATTCTGCAAGACTGAGGTATCATCTGCTCCCTGTGGGCCTAGCTTAAGACCCAGCACCTCTGGACACCATCTTCTCCCACATGCACACTGTTAGAGATTGAATTGTGTCATCCCCCGCTCCCCTCCCCCCCAAACTCTGTGTTGTAAATCCTAACCCCTATACCTGTGGACTGCACCCAACAACATGCCTATGGATGTAATCCCATTTGGGAACAAGGTCTCTTTGTTATGTTAATGAGGACGTATGGTGTGTTTTAAACCAATCACTTTTGAGATATAAAAGGAGCACAAAAGAAAGCAGACGTTGGGAAGACTAACAGTATGAAGACAAAGGAAGCAGTCCAGTCTACAAGCCCAGGAGCCACAAGGATGGGTGGCTAGAGAAGCTGAGACAAGGATTTTCCCCCAGAGCTGGCACAGAGTGCTTTCCTCTAGAGCCTGGTGCCTTGAATTTGGACTTCCAGCTTCCTAAACTGTGAGAAAATGGATTTCTGTTAGTTAAAGCCATCCATGTGTTATATTTCTTTTATAGAATCACTAAGAAGATACACACCAACCCACATAATTTATAAATCTAACAGGGACTTTTCATGGCGAATCTAAATATTCCTAACTAATAGATGTCCATGTTTATTTTAACAAAGGCTTTTTTTGACTTTGGAATTTAAAGCTCAGTTTTGGAATTTATAGAGAATTGGCCTTATTATTTTCTTGGGAAATAAGGCAGAGGATGGCTTGGAGTTGGAGTACACCTTTGTAGTGGTCTCTGTAGTGTTTGTATTACTTTTCCAGTATCCTGTTCTACCACTAGGGGGAGATGATCACTCACTGACTGGAGTTATTGATAACGTACCACTCCATATATATTAAGTCAGTAGATTTGTAGTTTCATTTTAAATAATTGGTTTGGTGGATGGGCAGATGTAAGTGGGCAGATGGATTGGTCATGCCCACAACTAGCAACTGGACCACAGCCATTCAGCCACTATCTGGACCATAATTGAAAATCAACTTGTAAAACCATCCCTGAGTAGAGAAAAATGCATTCATGTTTTATGCCCGCAGGAAAACCCTAGGATCCCTTACCCTGATCTTATTTAATCTTATTCCTAACACATTTATTGGTTTTCAAGCCAATTGCACATTAGAAACAAAAAGGAAGAAAGGCCACTGGCAGCAGCAATAAGACAGAACAAGTCCTTAGAACAGGACTAAGAACTCAGTTTCTGATCACCAAGCACCAGACAATGCCGTGCCCAACAGCACAATGCTGAGAACATCAAGAACACATTACGGTGTTATGTTCATACAGACTCCATGCTATTCAGACAAGGTTGAATGATTTATACATTCTGCTTAGCAAGACAAAGACATGTATTTCAGAAACCAAATAGTTCAAACAAAAAATCTAAGGTGCTTTAAAGAGGATTATCCCCCTAAGCTATCTTCAAATTCCCATATTTTTGTATGGGAAATTTAGCTGTCTAAATGTCTAAAGGTTTCCAGATGGCCATGCTTTTTTCAGGATTGCGCATCACTCTGATTTGATTACACGAATGTTTGTTGATCATCGTGTAGCACCTCACTCTGTGCAGTGCAGCATGCACTCTGTGTGGGGCACCAGGGCACAGAGATGAGTGGCGCTCAGGCCCTGACCTTGAGGAGCTCATGCTCTACTACCAGAAACAGACAGGGATGAGAAAGGCATTGGGGCCAGAAACTGACCCCTCAGTGCTAGGCTCATAGAAGGTTCTCGAATGTTTGCTACACCAGAAGGAAGAGGAAAAGGAAGTGTGGACACCTCCATCTCATCATTCCTTCTCACCTTTTCTCTCATAGCAGAACCCTGGTTTTTACTTAATCATGTTGCCACTCAAAGTAAAAGACTACATTTCCCAGCCTCCCTTGTGACCAAGTCTGGCCAATCAGATTTAAGTAAAGAATTGCCTGGCATTTTCCAGAAAACTGTTCCTTGCTGGCTAGAATGCTAATGCAACAGCTTGTTCAGCAACTATTTTGGAAACCAAGTATAGAATATAATGAAAAACCAACAAACTCAAACTCACTGCCATTGAGTCAACTCTGACTCATGGTGACCCCCACTGGGTTTCCAAGCCTGTAAATCTTTACAGAAGCAGACTGCCTCATCTTTCTTCCATGGAGCTGCTGATGGGTTCCAACCGCTGACCTTTTGGTTAGCAGCCAAATGCCTTTATTACTACACCACGAGAGCTCCTTTAACCATAGGATAGTTGAATCTGGACTCCTATTGGATCCATCCAAGTACCCTGAATGCCCCACTTTGTGACATTTTGTTTGGGGGTGGGGGATGGGAGTGCCTTGTATTTTGTTTAAATCACTGTGGTGAACTCTCTGTTATTCACAGTCCAACCTAATCCTGACTGGCACATGGAACCAGAGAGAGATGGTGAGAGGGATTCTGGTCTTGACATTGCTGTCAACACAATTTTGTACATCACTGTGTGTGAGTCAGTTGCTCCCCCAGCCTTGACTTTATTTATAAATGATCTTAATGACTACATAAGGCAGTTGTTTGAACTAATGAGGCCAAACATGTAAAAAGGGATTGGATATGGTAAAAAAAAAAAAAAAAAAATCACAAATGGAAGGAGTATTTATCGCCTGTGTGGGCAACTCAGCCCTCAGTGGGCTAGGCGGGATTTTATCTCCACATTTCTCATTGTTCTGCCCACTCTCCACCCAACATACATCCACCCAAAGCAGTTGGGCCAGGAACCTTCTCAATAGACAAGGCCAGGGCCAGCACGCATTGGACCTCCACTAGCTTATTTACTGCTGGGACATTCCAGGGGCAGTGTCATTTCCTAATGCACCACCCCTCAGGAATCCCCCTGGTCATTAGGAGGAGTGGGGATGTGGTTGTTGGTGATGGTCAGGGCCAGGGATGGTGGGGTATTTCTCCATCAGCACAGCCACTTAGCAGGAGGAGACCACCACCAGCATCACGAACTCTCTTCCAGAGGACTTATCTGCAGATGTGTAGCTCAACCCTGTGTTGCTGTGTATCGTCACCCACAATTGATTTCATACAGTGTGCAAAATGTGGCTGTTCCCAAAGAGATTCTGGGCTGTACTCACCATTTACCTTGTCCCACCCCCATGAAAAAACAAAACAAAACTACACACCCTCTTATCATCATTAATTCTTCCTTAACCTATTACAGATGGTCTTAAAAGAAATGCCAAAGTTTCCTATGATCAAAGTATCTTAAGATGTGTCTATGCTTATTATATCCCAGTGCTAAAAAGCAAAAATTTTCCTCAAAGGGTAAAAAGGAAATGGAGTTATTGATATTCGTTCTAATTGTGGATACATTTGCTTTGACCTCAACCTGGCCTATGAGATTCCATTTATTGGGCACCCACGAGGTGCCAGACACAATGTAGTGACCGTACAAGGCTTTTAAAGCCCTCACACCTATTTTACTAATGAGTTCGTTGAGCCTCAGGGAAGAAAATAACATGACCAAAGTCTCATAGCTAATAAGCTGGGAAATTAAGATTCCAACTAAGTCCATCCCATTCCCAAAGCCCAGAGCTTCCTACTGGAAACTTCCATGCTAATATAAAGCAGTACTTCTTCATTATGAATACAATCTTATGTAACTAAATTGCAAATTAAAGGTGGCCCTTCTGATCTCTTTTTCCTCTACTTGCTTTTCTAATAATTAAGCCAGGCCTCAAATGGATAGGCCTCAAATCCCCTTTTATTAGATTGTTTTGATTTTCTAACAAAAATAGCTCCTGTTTTCATTCTGTTCATCTAATAACCTAAAAAATGTTAATTTTTTTCACTGTAAATAATGTCTTTAAAACATTCTGCCTCTGACTCAGTTTTGTACTGAGAGACACTTTTGTTGTGGCATCCAGCTGGAGATGGCCATTTTGCCAGCTGATATTTAGATGTTGGACTCGAGCCTTAAGACATGTGAATTATGGGAGTGAAAAAGAGATAACTGAGTTTCAATGAACAAGTTGAGCAGAGTAATTAGGAGCATGGACCTTTGAATCTAGCTGGTCTTACTGACCTCTCTATACCTCAGTTTGCTCATCTGGAGACAAAGATAGGATCTATCTGATAGGGCTGTTATGAGGATTAGGTGAAACTGCTGATTATAGCGGAGCTCTGGTAGTGTAATGCCTAAGGTATTTGACTGCTAACCAGAAGACTGGTGGTTCAAACCCACCTGAACTCTGGGTCTGCATCTTAGCTCCTCCACACAGAAGGAAGCTACATAATCACATTGTGCCTTGGTTTCTGTCATCTGTAAAACGGAAGCATAATTTCTACATCACAAGCTGTTAAGCATGTACAGTGTTGACAAGACACACTGTAAAGCTCTTAGCACTTATCACTATAGTACTCTGGGTAGCTGAGTAATAGATGTGACATAGGGGCAAAACCCACTCATATCCCAAGGCTCAGGCCACCTATACTTGGACCAGCACAGTGCCAGGACACTGGAGTGACTGAGGAGGTTTGAGTCCTTTTATCTACTTTTAGGATGTTAAATCTAAAACATACATGAGAGAGGTAGAGAAGATCCCACAAACATATTATACCCTTAAGGGTTGTTTCACTAAAATAATTCCCAATGGGGAATGTAATATTTCAGTTGGCAGAACAAGACCTTCTTTAGGACCTGTGGTAATGGTTGAATAATGATCCTCAAAGATACCCAGGTCCTAGTCCCTAGAACCTGTGACTGTTACCTTATATGGCAAAAGGGACTTTGCGGATGGGATTAAGTTAAGGATCTCGAGATGGGGAGAGGATCCTACATAACCCAGGTGGGCCCTAAACACAACCACAAGTGTCCTTATAAAGGGAAGCAGAGAGAGATTTGACACAGAAGAGGAAAGAGTAATGAGGCCACAGAGGCAGAGGCTGGAGTGATGTGGTCACAAGCCAAGGAATGCTGGTGGCCAGAAGAAGCTGGAAAAGGCAAGGAATGGTTTTGCTCCCTAGAGCCTCCAGAAGGAGTCTGGCTCTGCCAACAACACCTTGATTTCAGCGCAGTGATACTCATGCCAGACTTCTGATCTTCAGAACTGAGGGAGAATAAATGCTTACTATTTGAAGGCATCCAATTTGTGGTGATTTGTTACAGCAGCCACAGGAACCTAATACAGCCTCTTGGCTGTACATTGGAATCTATGATGACTGAGATGCCATGGTTTTGGATACATTTTATCATCAGATATATAACAAAAACAGAGTGCTGCAGAAATCCACCACTCCACCTCTATTTTCTTCAACCTCTATTTTCCTCTGACAAAGTACTCCTGAATAATACAAGGAAACTCAGGAGGGGAACAGGGCAGAAAGATGAGCAAAGGCTATGAATGTGATGCTTTCTGCACATGGGTGTCAAGAACCTGGCCTCACATTCTTTAGATAGTTAAATCTGTTAGGAGTTGGGTAGAAATTTTCATAAGTTAATTTTTACACACTGTAGAAAGATGGCATCTATTGTAAAACTATTTGCAGAACATATATAAATGAGAATGGATTTTATGATATGTTTAATAGGAGCCAGGCTTTTTTCAATAAAATCCTCACAACACACATCAGCAGCAGTCCCAAGCTTGAGTATGGTGCTATTTTACCAGCTAAATGCAGCTTAACTATCTCAAGGCCCTGAGATTCAACTCTATGGCAAAGTGTAATGCCTTTCTACTGGGATTCTTGGATCAGGATGGGAAATGGATTGGGTAAGTGTGTTCCACAGACCTTGCTCTGTTCCACCTATTCACCTAACAAGTCCCCTCTTTAGGCAATAACGTTCATAACATTTAAGGTCCCTCTTCGGGATGACCAGCTGGCCTTGGAGGGTCTGAATGGGATTCTGCCTTCTTAGATGCCTCTCCCTCCCCTTCCTGCCTTGCTTACATGTCATGGGAAGGAAAGATCCTTTTTCTGACACAATCTGGACAATGTCTCTTACCAATGACAAGCTATCTCCTCTGGATGATTTTGGTGGGCTGAAACTGGTTGGTACAGGTTTTGGTTACCTAGTGCTGCTCTGACAGAAATACCACAAATGGGATGGCTTGAACAAACAGGAGTTTATTCTCTTACAGTTTTGGAGGCTAGAAGTCCTGAGTTCAAAGTGCCAGGTTCTAGGGGCTGGGTGAAAACTCCTCAAACTTGGGCTTCAACTTTGCCTCCTACTCCCAGCCCACTGAAGCTGGAGGCTTTTCTTCACTCAGGCAGTTGCTGGCTGCTGTGGCTGACAAACCCAAGGTCAAAAAATGAAAAAGCACAGTCCCAATGTCACCAAACAATATGGTAGGCCATTAATTCAAGTCCATTAAAAGTGCCAAGATTTGCAGGATGCAACATGGCAGGGTGCAACATTGCAGGCTGTTAAACAGCAACTCAGCTACATGCAGGGTTCAAGTGTACCATCAGCTGGAGACCTTCCTCAAAGTTGTTTCTCATATACTGGAAGCAGACCACATCCCTAAAGCAGCTACTCAGCTACTCCAATAGATTCTACCATGGAGTTAACTACCAATCTCACCATGGGGAATAACTACATCCAGTTGCCCAGCCACTCAGCCAGGCCCAACCAAGTTGACACACAAACTTAACTACCACTGTACACTACTTAATTTTCACTTTTTACTTAATGGGAAGTTTGGATTGTTTTCAGACCTAAATTTTGATTATGTGCTCTGTCTTAGTTACCTAGTACTGCTCTGACAGGATTATACCACAAATGGCATGGCTTGAACAAACAGGAGCTTGTTCTCTCACAGTTTGGAGGCTTTAAGTCCGAGTTCAAAGTGCCAGGCTCTAGGGGCTGGGTGAAAGCCCCTCAACCTTGGGCTTCAGCTCTGCCTCCTGCTCCTGGCCCACTGGAGCTAGAGGCTATTTTTTTTTCACTCAGCTGCTGGCTGCTGAGGCTGACAAGTCCAAGGTTGACAAGTAAGGAGGCACTGTCCCAATATTACCATACTACACCACACAGCAGGCCATTAATTCAAGTCCATTGAAAATCCAGAGGTTGGCCGAGCATGGCAGGCTGCTGAACAAAGACATGGCTACATGCAGGGCTTAAGCATGCCATAAAGTCAGAGACCATTCCCCCAAGGCTTTTTCTTGTATACAGGAAGCATACCGCATCCCTAAGGCAGCTACTCAGCTGCTTACAGTAGATTCCACCATGGAGTTGATTACCAGTTTCATCATCCAGCTGCCCAGCCTCTCAACCAGGCCCAACCAAGTTGACACACAAAGTTAACTACCACTGTACTCTACTTAACTTTCACTTTTTACTTGATGGGAAGTTTGGATTATTTTCAGACCTAAATTTTGATTACATGCTCTGTCTTAGTTACTTAGTGCTGCTGTAACACAAATATCACAAGTGGGTGACTGTACAGAACTGAATTCATTTTCTCAGAGTTTAGCTGGCTAGAAGTTAGATTCAAGGTACAGCTCTAGGGGGAGGTCTTTCCTTGTCAGTAGACCTGGTAGCTCCTTGGTGTTCTTTGGTGTTCCTAGACATATGTATTTCCCCTGTGTCTGTTTCTGTGTCTATTCTGCTCTTTTTATAACTCAGAAGTAATTAGATTTAGGACCCATCCTACTCTGGTATGACTTCATCAACATAACAAATGAAAATCCTATTTCCAAATAGGATTGTTGTTACAGATACAAGGGTTAGGATTTCAACACATATTTTTTTTTTTGGGGGGGGGGACATAATTCAATCCATAATATGCTCTTTAGCACACCCCCATCACCATCCTCATTTGAGCTAGATCAGCCCTAATTTTCCCATTGACACAGCCCTCAAAGTGGGCTTAACAAGATGAGCGTTCAGACCCCTAATTTACTGAGATGCTTTAATGACCACTCCAGTAAACTCAAAGCATTTTGCCAACATCTTTAGAAACCTCTTAATCTGCACAATATCCATGTGAGGTCATCGCTGAAGTATCTTTGGCTGAAGTGGTCTGAACTCTAGCTCAACAGAGTTGGCAAAGACCGGACACAGAGCAGAGGCTCACTAGCGGTTGGAGGAAATACCCTTAAGAAAATTTACCAAGATAGTAGTTTTCCCATCTTCGCACTTTGTTAGTTATTGTTTTCCACTTGCCTGGGCTTATCCTTTCAATCCCTTTGCTAATCAAGTCACTGAGAAGTATATACTGGTAAGAATAGTTACTGTCAATAGACTGCAAAGAAAACTCTTTTCTGTTATTGATGATAAACCATTTCAGAGAAGACCAGGCTGAGTCTAAAGGGTTCAGGTAACTGTAAAGGAAAGGCAGAGAAAGCAGCTCGTGGCCACAGGACTTGGCCACCTCTGGGCAACACACAATGCTTGTTAGGTTAATGACTGATGGGGCATGGGACTGGTCCTTTGACTCTTTGTCTTCCTCTGGCCTTATCTCATCCTGCTGTCTTTTCTCTTTGACCACAATGGCACACTTCCCATAGGCCTTCTTCACCACATCACAGAACTCAAAGAAGAGGCTGTCTTCTTGCTTGATACATAACTCATCTCGTAGGAACAGCCGGTATTTCCAAGGCACCCATCCTTGACTACCACCAGCATGCACAATACACCAAATTGGATTTTGCATGGAATATCCATCACCAAAATCTTCCCCAGTTACAAGACTTTCAGGGATATTTGTTTCTCCCAAAAATACAGTCTTGAACCCATCATATTGCAGGTTTCTCAGAGTTTTCAAATATTGGAGGCATTGCTTCCTCTTGATGCTATCAAATTGATTTCTTCTGATAATGATGTTTCTTAAAAGAGGGTTTGCAAAGTGAAACATCATGGCTCCTCAAGTGTTTTTAAAAGAGTGCATGTCTACATCTGTGGAGATCTGGCAAGTGTAGGTTGATGACCTCATAAAGGGCTTTCTTGCAGCTGGGCCAGGCCCATAGTTACACTCAGATTTCAAAGCATAATGGAACATATGCTCAGAACAACTTCAGCGCTACACATAGACAAGGCTACTTGGCCATCACTTCTGCAATAGGTAAAAGACAGAGGTAAGCAAGCAGTCTTTGAAAAGTAATGAGTCATGTTTCTGATCTCTTTCTATTTGGTTCCTTAATATGGAGAGGAATATTTACATCCATTCACCCATTAAAAAATATTTACTGGGCACCTACTACACACTAGGCATCAGGAGCACAGTCATGACAGGTCCAGGTAGGTCAGGATATACGTATGGTGTGTGTCTGTGTATGCATGAACTATGTGCCAGCTGCCTGCCACTTTTGCCATCCGGAGAGGATTTTCCAGGTGTTGGAAGGGGAATCAAGAAATCAAATGACATATTGGATTAAGCAAATCTGCTGCAAAAGACCTCTTTAAAGTGTTAAAGAGCAAAGATCTCACTTTAAAAACTAAGGATCCAAGCCATGATGTTTTCAATAGCCTCATATGCATGTGAAAGCTGGACAATGAATAAGGAAGAAAAGAAGAATTAATGCATTTAAATTGTGGTGCTGGTGAAAGATATTGAAAATACTATGGACTGCCAGAAGAATGAACAAATCTATCTTGGAAGAAGTACAGCCAGAATGCTCCTTAGAAATGAGAATGGCCAGATTTTGTCTCTCGTACTTTGGTCATGTTGTCAGAAGGGACCAGTCCCTGGAGAAGGATATCATGCTTGGTAAGTTAGAGGATGAGAGAAAAAGGGGAAGACCCTCAGGGAGACAGATTGACATTTGTTTGCAACAATGGGCTCCAGCACAGCAACGACTGTGAGTATGGCATAGACTGGGCAGTGTTTCATCCTGTTGAGTTGGAGCTGAATCGAGGGCACTTAACAACAACATCAACAACAAGGTGGAGGAACAAGTCTTAATTCCACCCCTCACCAACTTCAGCTTCCTTGGCTGTACAATGGGGGAGAATATCTTTATGGACATTCTCCATCCAGTGAGGATGAATAAGGTAGAATACATAATCTGCTGGCACAGAGCTTAAAGAATGGCTGCTGTTATTATTGAGAGAGGCTGGCTAGAAGGGTGAATATGCCAAGAGTTTGGCTGTGACTCTGAGGAGAAAAGGAAAAGTGGTGGGAGTGGAAAATAAAAAAATCAAGATGAAGCCAATGTTGAAGCAAAATAAATTGTCCTCACAGTGGCAAAAATGGAAAACGTCCTTCCCTGCCTTCTCTCCTTCTCTGTTTGTCTTTTATCTTTCTCTATTTCATCAATAAATCTTAAGAGCCTCCTTGATCCTAGGGTCTGTGTAAATCTTTGAAAAAAGTCCATAAAGGAAGGCACCATCTTGTGAGAGAGAAGAGTTCACGAATGGTCTCAATACAAGGACAGTAAGGTGTAGGAACAGGGCTTAAAACCTGTTCATTCTGGTTTGACCTCTTGCTGAGAATTTCCATTTCCACCCCAGAATAGGAATCTTGTTAGAAGGTAGATTATAGTTCAGTGTATCTGGGGTGGAATATTCTCAGAATAAATCGTGTGAAGCCCTGATAGGGAAGCCCTTGAAGCGGGCCCACAGGAGACTGTGTAACTTGTAGCCTCCCTGAGAAGGAAATGGAGTGGATCCCAGTGTGAAATTAGATGGATAATAATAGTGTGAGGGAGCTTGCATTTCAGCTGAGATAAATCTTCTAGGGGTTATTGACCTTCCTCAAGACTTGGTGTGGCATGATAAATACACACAATGGAATACCACACAATGTTAGAGAATAACGATGAATCTGAGAAATAACACAGATGAACCTGAGGACATCATACTGAGTGAAAGTAGTCAATTACAGAAGGACAAATATTGTATGAGACCACTACTGTAAAAAGTCAAGAAAATGTTTATACACTGAAAGAATCATTCTCTGAAGATTACCGGGGGTGGGAAGAGAAGGGAGGGTATATCACTAACCAGAGGATGGATTTGTTGTTGCTAGATGCCATCAAATTAGGTCCAACTCATGGTGATCCTTTGTACAACAGAATGAAACCCTGCCCAGTCCTGCACCATACTCACAATCCTTGTCATACTTGAGCACTTCATTGTAGCCACCGTGTCAATCCATTTCATTGAGGTTGTTCCCCTTTTTCTCTGACTCTCTACTTTACCAAGCATGATATCCTTCACCAGGGTCTAGTCCCTTCTGACAACAAGACCAAAGTACGAGAGACAAAGTCTGGCTGTTCTCATTTCTAAGGAGCATTCTGGCTGTATTTCTTCCAAGACAGATTTGTTCATTCTTCTGGCAGTCCATGATATTTTCAATATTCTTCACCAACAGCATCAATTCTTCTTCAGTCTTCCTTATCCATTGTCCAGCTTTCATTTGTCTATGAGACTACTGATAATACCATGGCTTGGGTCAGGTATACTTAGTCTTCAAATTGACATTTTTGCTCTTTAACACTAAAGAGGTCTTTAGCAGCAGGTATGCCCAGTGCAATAAATCATCTGATTTCTTGACTACTGCTTCCATTGGTATTGATGGTGGAACCAAGTAAAATGAAATCCCTGACATCTACAGAATAGAACATATTAACTTGAGTGAAGGATAAGACAACATACAATAAGAGAGGTTAGCACAAAATGATCAAGGCAAGGGAAGACACTAGGAGGAGCACAAGAGTTAAAGACAACAAAGATAAATATTATTATTTACACAATCCTGCAATTACAATAATAACAATTATCTGTGAGTGGATACACAGATAGATACTGAAGTTGAACAGATGTGGGAAAGCAAATGGGACTACAACCATGAATATATATAGGTTTGACAGAGGATAGTTCTAATGTATTTACATTTGCTGCTAATACATCCATGAATATAGTAGAGCATACAGGGGGCAAAATTATGAAAACTTCTTAGCCATAACCAAATACCCTGAGGGAATGAGTTGCTGGGCATGGTGCTCTGGACCATAGTCTTGGGATACAACAAGATTCAATTGGCATATGATAGTCCACAAAGAAAATGTTCTACATGGATGGGGAGTAGCATCTGGAGTCTTAAAAGCTTGTGAGAGGCCATCTAAGGTGCAACTATTGGTTTCTCCCCATCCAGAGCAAAGAGCAATGAAGAAAATAAAAGACACAAGGAAACAATCAGTCCAAAGGACTAATGGACCACACAAATCCCAGCCTCTGCAGCCCTGAGACAAGAAGAACTAACAACGGTGCCCAGCCACCACTGCTGACTGCTCTGAAAGGGGTCACAGTAGGAGGTCCTGGATAGAGTAGGAGAAAAATGTGGAAAAAAACTTAAAATCATAAAAAAGACCAGGCTTATTGGTCTGGTAGAAACTGGGGGAACCCCCAAGACTATGGACCTTAAACCAAACCAAACTCACTGCCGTTGAATCATTTCTGACTCATGGCAGCCCCTGCTTGGGTTTCCGAGGCAGTATCTCTACAGAAGTAGATTGCCCAACCTTCCTTCTGAGGAGTGGCTGGTAGGTTTGAACCTCCAGCCTTCTGGTTAGCAGTCAAATGCCTTAGGCACTATGCCACCAGAGCTCCCCTACAGACCTTAGACACTCTTCAATTCAAGAACTGAACTCACCTCCATGGCTCAACTTTCAGCCAAAAGATAGGCCTATTTGATAAACAATAATTCCAGGAAAGTATGCACTCATTAGAATAATCAACCATATGAGATCAAAAAGGCAGCATATGCCTAGGGATAAAGGTAAGAAGGCAGGAGGGGATAAGAAAGAAGGATGAAGAAGGGAAATGGTAAACACAGGAGGGAAGTGGGAAGAGCACTTCTACGTTGGGATTACAATGAATGTCACAAAACAAAATGTATATGATTGTTGAATGGAAAACCAATTTGCTCTGTAAATTTTCACCCAAATCACAGTGAAAAAAAAAAAAACCAAAAAAAAAACATTTGGTGTGGCAAGTGTAATATGGGATCTCAGGAAAGAGTGAGCTACACAGACTGCAGCAAACATGAAGCCCATGCCCATTCCAGAGGAACTAACTAAACCAAACCAAACCAAATCAGCTGTCATCAACTCAATTCCAATTTATGGTGACCCCAAGTGTGTCACAGTAGAACTGCTCCATAGGATTTTCTTTTTTTATTTTCCTTTTTTAATTTTTTTATTATTGTGATTTGGGTGAAAATTTACAGAGCAAATTCACTTTCCATATAGCAGTTTATATATACTTTGTCTCATGACATTGACCATAGTTCACCACAATGCAACAGCTCCCCTCCCACTTCCTCCACATAGTTACCTCTTCCCAGTGTCCATCCCTCCATGGACTCCTGCCCCCTAAGCTGTCTCCCTGTGCATAGGCAGCCCTTCTTTCTCAATGATTGTTCTCTCCAAGGAGTGTATCTACCTCAGGTAAATGTTCAACTCATATGCCTAT
>NW_006921665.1:3578270-3583867 GCF_000298275.1 Orycteropus afer afer | reverse complement strand
TGGTATTTTCACGCAAATTCTTCTGCCAGTTGGGGTTTAGTCCACTTCTATATCCTTCCCTTCAAGGCTCAGGGGTCCAGGATTATCTTCTGTATCTGTGTTAATGGGTTTCCCTTTTCTTTGTTGAAGAGGGTCTGTGCAGTCTTTCTGCCTAGTCCACCATCTTGCCAGAACTCCTGTTCCATAGGATTTTCAATGGCTGATTTTTTTTTTTGAAATATATCGCTAGGCCTTTCTTCCAAAGTATCTCTGGAGGAACTTGAACTTCCAACTGTTCAACTAACATTTGAATGTATTAATCATTCACACCATCCAGTGTATTTGCAAGGAGTATGCAAATGTGAGTGTGAATTTATGTATGTACATATGTGTCTATAGGTGAGTGTATGGTGTGGCCTGTGTTGTCTGAGTGTTCACACACACACATGTGTGAATTTTAAAATACATGGACCTATTCCTGTTCTGGAAGGGCTTCCTGTTTTCTCAACACTGAGCCTCAGCACTTACAGAGAATGCTTTCCTCAGGCCTGACAGAGAGTGACAACACTTCCTGCTGGGTATTCCCACATCCCACTGCCCATGTCAGTCCCAGATTCCACTGCTAGGAAGGAGCTGGAATCATTAGTCTGGGTAATTACACAATTATCTCCTACCTTCCTTAGCTCACTTCTTGCCTTTTAGTGGAGACAAAATTCCCATCTCATGCTCCTTCTATGGTCCTCACTTGGGAGAAAAGAAAACTGGCCCACAGAGCTTAAAAACTTGTTCAGAACTCTGCTCAGAACAGCCATCCTCAACCTAGGTACATCAAGGAACTATCCAGAACTTTATAAAATTGCTTATGTCTGAGCCACAAGCTCAGAGGTTGTGAATGAACTGGTCTGGGGTGAGGTCTGGACATCAAGATTTTTATAAGCTTCCAGGTGGTTCCAAGGTGAAGCCAAGCTTAGAACCACTGTGTTAGAGGAAGTTTAATCAGGGCCTGGTGGAGAGAGGTAGGTGCAGAATGTTAGAGCTGGCAGGGGTCTCGGAGAAAACCTTTTCTTCCCCCCGTATAGAAATGTATATTTAGACTATCAATAAATAAAAATAGATACAAAGCAGAAAATGGGATTGAGATTCCCTTTGCTGCTCATGGTGGCCCTGAAGAACCTCAATGGGCAGTTTAAAAACCTCTTCAACCTGGTTCAACTCTGTGGTAGTCATTACTACCATTCTCCCAAGTTGGGGGCTTTCCACTTTCTAGGCACACAATTGAATCATACTTTCCTGCCCTCTGGTGGTTGAAAGGAGTCATACATGAGTGGTGGGTGGAAGTGATATATGTCCCTTCCAGGCTGGAGCATTTCATTTTCCAGGCAAGAGCATCTAGAGTTCTTCCCTCTAGCACCGGGGCCAGCAGTGGTTCAGGCTGGGCTGCTCTAGCAACCTGAGTCTCAGAATGAAGACGATGACAATGCAGTACAAATGGCCCAGCTGACCTGATGTGCACATGTGGTATGAGAGAGAAATTAACCTGGTTGCTTTCACCACTGACATTTCAGGATGGTTGGTGCTTGCTGTTATTGTAGCCACCCTGACTCATACATAGACCCTCCTTTTATAGATAAGGAACTGAGGCTCCAGGCTTCTCTGTTCTATCAAACTGGTGGTGGCAGTGTTGTCAGGTGCCATCAAGTCAATTCTGACTCATAGTAAAACTGCTTCATAGGGTTTTCTAAGCTGTAATCTCTACAGAAGAGGTCCTGGTGGCACAGTGGTTAAGCAAGTGATAGGTTGCTAACCATAAGGTGGTTGTTGTTGTTGTTGTTATGTGCCGTCGAGTCGGCCCCGACTCATAGCGACCCCCCCCCTTGGGTTTCCGAGGCAGTATCAGTACGGAAGTAGGATTGCCCAACCTTCAGTTTAAATTCATCAGTCACTCCTTGTGAAAAAGATGAGGCAGTCTGTTTCTGTGAAGATCTACAGCCTTGGAAATCCTATGGGACAGTTCTACCCTGTCCTATAGGCTCAGGATCAGTCAGAATCAACTGAACAGCTATGGTTTGGGTTTTTTTTTTGCTTTAATCTTTATGGGAACAGATCTCCAAATTTTTCTCCCTAAGAGTGACTGGGTGTGTTTGAACCTTTCAGCGAGCAGCTGAGTGCTTAACCATTGCTCCACCAGGGCTCCTCCGCAAACTGGTAGTCTAGCTGTGGTGGGGAGGGGTTTGCCATTCCCCATACAATTCTCTAAGAAGTGTGGACACCAGACCAGCAGTGACACCTTTGTCATCCATCCACTTAAGGGTCCAGAGGTCACACAGCCAGGAAGTGGCTGTGCTGGGACTCAAACCTTGGTCTCTGACTTCAGTCCAATACCAAACTGCAGCTACCAGCAATTATGTCTCCAGGCTGGTAGCCTTTCACTCCTCACCTTGAATACAAATAAAAGTGTATTCTGGATGATGTATTGATGGAAACACCACATGAACTTTGGAATCTGATAGACTTAGCTTTGAACCTCTTGCCAATTGTGTGATAATATGTGTTTCTTAATCTCTCTACACCCCAGTTCTCTAATAATACCCACATGGTATTACAAGAGGATTACCAGGACCAGCATATGTCAGAGCACCTACTACTTGGTACCAGTACCAGTTGCTATTGAGTTGATCCTGACTCATGGTGACCCATGTGTTTCAAAGTAACACTGTACCCCATAGGATTTTCAGTGCCTGACTTTTGGAAGTAAATTTACAGGCTTTTCTTCTGAGGTGCCTCTGCATGGATGTGAACCGCCAACTTTTGGTTAGCAGCCAAATATGTTAACTGTTCATACCACACAGTGACTCCTAGTACTTAGTACTCACCCATTGCATTGAGTGAATTCCAATTCATAGCAACCTTATAGGACGGAGTAGAACTGCCCCATAAGGCTTCCAAGGGCTATAAATCTTCATGGAAGCTGACTGCCACATCTTTCTCCTGTGGAGTAGCTGGTGGGCTCAAACCACCGACCTTATAGTTGGCAGTCAAGCACTTTAACCACTGTGACACCAGGGCTCCTTAGTACTTGGTAGTATTCATTAAATATTAGTTTTCTTCTCTTTCTTTAGTGGGCAATGATTGCCTATGCTGCTTCCACTTTCTCTATTCTCCTTTCCAGCAATCCTCTGAGCAGCTCTCCCACGCAGCTCAGGTTGTTTTGGAGGAAGTCATGCCAACCTCTCTTCCAGGCTTAAGCCAATTGGCCTTTTCCATTCCTGTGCCCATCACCATGGCTCAGGGCACGCATGTGACCTAAGAGGCCACAGGTTACCCTCAGGATTCTTCTAGATCACTCAAGCCCTACAGGGAGCCAAATCTACTTCCTGCATTCCTCTTTTTTTAGGACACCTCGCCTCAGCCTTTCGTGTACAAAACCTCACCAACACAGGCTCACACAGGTCTCACCTCAGTGAGGGAACCAGCCTGGGCTCAAACTGGGACCCTTACTTTATTTGTTTTCTGCTCATTAAACTTCCTAATATAACTCTATGCTAAGCATGTTTGCAGGAAGCTCTGGCAGCCTAGTGCCTAAGGCACTTGACTGCTAACCAGAAGGCTGGCAGTTCAAACGCACCAGCCACTCCTCGGAAGAAAGATGGGGCAATCTACTTCCGTAGTGATACTGCCTCGGAAACCCAAGGAGGGGTCGCTATGAGTCGGGTGCGACTCGACAGCACATAACAATAACAACAACAAGCGTGTTTGCAAGGCAGGGGTTGTGGAAGAAAAGGCCCTGTCAGGTTAAGAGAGAGAACAGCTTCTGTCTGTGTTACACACTAATAGAGATGCATGTGTGAAGTGCTGATGAGGGACTTCATAGCAGTGTAGTATAGAGAGCATGGGATGGTTGGGGTTTCAAACAAGCCAGGGAGAACATAACTGGGGGGCAGACCTCTCAGCACTTCCCTGGAAAATAATAATTATAGTACTAATAATCATATTCTCCAAAGAAGTTTAGGATTAGTTCACACATGAAAACAACACAGAAATCCATGCTGTTTAAATGATGTGGCTTAATTTGACATTTATTAGTATTATTGGAGACTCAACAACTTCACCCTGCTCGTGGGTTTCACTTCATTAAATTTTCCAGTGTATCTAATTATATTGACAATGCTGATGGTTGATGGCATAAATTTTTTTCCTGCCCTGACCTGAGGGTTAACAATCAAATTTTCAGTTCTGTTGTAACGTATTGTCCCAAGTCACCAATATTTCATGCATGTTTTTCTTACAAAGAGTTCATAAGGTTGACTTTTCTTCTGTCATACACTGATGTGGTCACTTCCACCAAGTCTTAAAGGAATAGTCTAATTTGTGCTATGGACTACACAGAACCTTTTTGAAAGTGATCCAAATTCAAATCACAATGAGACATCACCCCACCCCTATTAGAATGGCAATTGTTAAAAACAAGGAAAATAACAAGTGTTGGTGAGGTTGTGGAGAAACTGGAACCCTCATCCATTGTTGTTGGACTGTCAAATGGTACAGCCACTGTGGAAAAGTGGTTTGGTGATTCCTCAAAAAGTTGAACATAGAATTATCATAAGAGCCAGCAATCCCAATCCTAGATATATATCCGGGAGAAGTGAAATCAGGAACTCAAATAGAAATCTGTACACCAAGGTTCATTGCAGTGTTTTGCACAATAGCCAAAAAGTGAAAACCACCAAAATGTCCATCAATAGAAGTCTTGACTCATACCACAAACATGGGAGAAACTTGAAAACATGCTGAGTGAAAAGTTAGTCACAAAAAGATAAATACTGTATGATCTTATTTATATGAAATAAACAATTATATAAAGACTGAAGATTATTAGTGGTCACAATGGGGAGGGCAGGAAGGAAGAAAGGAGGAATTTTGGTTTGGGGGGCTTTGAGGTTTTGTTAAGTGGGGGAATATTTTGGTAAAGGATGGTGATAGTGGTGGCACAACATGAAAAATGGAATCAATGTCATTGAAGTGTACATGTGAAAGTTGTTGCATTGGTGAATGTTTTTTTCTTTTTTTTTTTGCATATATTTTCACCACTTTGAAGACTAGGGTGCACCTAACCCAAGCCATGGTATTTTCAATTATCTCATATACAAGTAAAAGCTAGACAATTAATAAGGTAGACTAAAAAAGAGTTGATGCTTTTGAGTTGTGGTGTTGGCAAAGAATACTGAAGATACCATGGACTGCCAGAAGAACTAACAAATCTGTCCTGGAAGAAGAGCTGCCAGAATGCTCCTTGGAAGCGAAATGGCCAGAATTCATCTCACCTACTTTGGTCATATTGTCAAAAGGGACCATTCCCTGGAGAAGGACATCATGCTTGGTAAAGTGGAAGGTCAGCAAAAAAGGGGAAGACTCTCAATAAGATGGATTGACACAGTAGCTGCATTGATGGACTTAAGTATAGCAAGGATTGTGAGGATGGTACATGACCAGGCAGTGTTTCATTCTATTGTACATAGCATTACTATTAGTTGGAGCCAGCTAGACAGCACCTAACAGCAACAACAACAACAACATACATACGCACATACATATGTATGCGTATATATAAACATTATGTG
>NW_006921665.1:3550822-3577435 GCF_000298275.1 Orycteropus afer afer | reverse complement strand
CTTCTTTCTTCTTTGCTCTTGATGAGGAGAGACCCATCGTTGCATCTAGATGGCAGCTTGCTAGCTTTTAAGATCCCAGTCACTACTCACCAAAGTAGGAGGGGGAACATAGTTTTGTATAGCATGTTATGCCAATTGAGCTTGATGTCCCCTGCGACTATGGTCCCAAGCCTGCAGGTTCAACTACTCAGTCACTGTGGTAGCTGGCTGTGACCAAGCAATGACCACAACCTTGCCCCTTGTCAGCTCTACTATACACCTGGGAATTCTGATTGGTTTTTTTTTAAGGACACAAAAGTGGTTGATGATCAAACTTGACCTAAAGTCTGGTTCTTCTGCAACCAGGAAATTCTCCAAATGTAATGTTCTTTCCATTGGCCCATTCCATGAATATAAAGAATTCCTGACTAACTTCTGACATTAAGAATTTTGATCCCAGACTCACAGTCTTTAGAATAAAATGGACTATTTATCTCAATTCCTGTGTGTTCCAGGTGAGGAACTAGATGCTCCAAGTTTATGTGACCCCTAGAAATTTTAATTAAGGGTGTTTGACTCCAAATTCAGCTTTGTTTCCATCACCAGAAGTTGCCTCCAGGTACACCCTGTAGAATCTCCTGGATACTCCTGAGATCCCTGGGCTGCAATTTTAGAATCCAACCTGGTCTCCTGCATCCCATGCCCATCCCTGAAGCACACAGGCTTTTCCAATGAAGAGAGAGCAGGACTGGAAGCTGCTGCCTCTGCTCTCTGCTCTCACAGCACCAGAAAGCCTCATAAGGAACAGGATGCTGGATTCCAGTCCCCTTCTTATCAGTCATAAGTGCCCACAGCTCAGGGATGATCCATTAGTCCCACTTAAGGACCTAACTGCTCTCTGAGGTTCCAGATAAACCCAAAGTAGCTCTATTGCAAGAAGGTTGGGGCCTCCCTTGTGGAGGTCAGCTTGTCTTGGCTTTCATGGGATCCCCTGTATTCCAATTTGGGCCCCACTGTTTCCACACATTGGTGGGCTGGCCTGGTTGGGCTCTAGGACAGCTCTGTTGTTAGTGGTCAATGCAGAGCATCTGGTTGCCTTGCTCTGGATCCCTTTGAATTTTAGTTTGGAGGTCAAATTTGAGTAATAAATATCTTCCAAGGACTTATCATTCTTTCTGAGAATGTTGCTGGCCAGCCGGAAGAGGAAAATGACCCCATAGATGCCAATGATGGTGAGGATGTACCAGGCAGCGCTCATCCCATCCGGGAGCTTCAGGGCCCTGGTGGAGTTGGTGTTGTTCTTCCCCTCCATCTGGTCCCTCAGCAGATGCCACAGGACAGTGCTGGCCTGGGTCTGGTTGGGGCCCCCCTGAGAAGTCCACTTGGTCACTGAGAAACAAAGAGGCCCAGGTAAGACCCTCCATCCTGAGTTGATATTCTCACACCAATGAGAAACACGAAACTGCTTACAGGAACTTTCTGTTTTGAATGCTAAGAATCTAACAACATATATGCTAATGCATTTCTAAAATCAAGAATTCAAAACACCAAGTCCTTGAATAGAAGATACAACATCATTGTTGTTGTTAGGTGCTGTTGAGTTGATTTTGACTCATAGTGACCCCCATGTGACAGAGTAGAATACCCCACAGGGTTTTCTGGGCTGTAATATTTATGGGAGGAGATTGTCAGTCTCCCAGGAGATTCTCCCTTGAAGCCTCTGGGCAAGTTTGAACCACTAACCTTTTGGTTAGCAGCTAAGTGCTTAACCATTTGTGTCACCCAGGACCTCAGAACCAGGTATAACTCTTCCTAAAAACTCTCCTGATAAAGCTACAATAACTAAAACAGTGTGGTACCAGCATGCAGACACGCAGCTCAATGGAAGAGAATAAAATAGACCAAGAATTGGAATTTGGTAGATAAGATAGGGGCATTTCTGATAAGTATGGAAAAGATGGATTGTTCAATAAGTAACACTGGAAAAATATAGTGTTAGGTTCATATCTCTCACCTTGTTGTTGTTCTTATTGTTATGTGCCATCGAGTCGGACCTGACTCATAGCCACCTTTCCTTGGGTTTCTGAGGCAGTATCACTACGGAAGTAGATTGCCCCGTCTTCCTTCCGAGGAGTGGCTGGTGGGTTTGAACCGCCAGCCTTCTGGTTAGCAGTCAAGTGTCTTAGGCACTATGCTACCAGAGCTCCCTCTCTCAAAAACCCAGATAAATAAAATATTTCAATGTAAAAAAAATAATTAAAAGTATTAGAAAGGTGCATGGCAAATTTTTTTTGTTTATCATTTAAGACTGAGAAATGCTTTCTTTCTTTCTTTCTTTTTTAAATTGTGATTTGGGTAAAAATTTACAGATCAAATTCACTTTCCATACAGCAGTTCACATACACTTTGTCTCATGACATTGACTATAATTTACCCCAATGTAACAGCTCCCCTCCCACTTCCTCCCGATAGTTACCTCTTCCCACTGTCCATCCCTCCATACACTCCTGCCCTCTGAGCTGTCTCCCTGTGCATTAACAGTGAGAAATGCTTTCTAAGCATAAAACAACAATCCAAAAGCAAAACCAAAAAACATAAAAATCACATTGTTAAATTCAATTGCATAAAAAAATGTGAAATTATTGCATGATAAAAAAAAAAAAAACATAAAACCAAAAGACAAATGAAAAACTGGTGAGTAGCTACCGGGGCCATAAAAGCTTGCAGTGGCCATCTAAGAGGCAATGATTGATCTCTCCTCATCTGGAACAAGGAAGAATGAGAAAACCAAAGACACATGGAAACAATTAGTCCAAGGGACTAGTGGACCATACGAAACTCAGCCTACATGATCCTGAGACCAGAAGAACTAGATGGTGCCTGGTTGCTATTGTCAACCACTCAGAAAGGGATCAAAATAGATCATGGATAGAATGGGAGACAAATGTGGAACAATACTCAAAATCATAAAAAAAAGACCAGGCTTACTGATCTGAATAGAGCTTGCTGAAACTCCTGAGAGTTTGGCCCCAAGTTGCCCTTCAGGTCTGGAACTCAACTCACTCCCATGGCTTCCAGCCAATAACTAGGCAGATGTATAAGGTGAATATTTAAATCAGGTAAGTACACTCCTGGTATAAATGACACAGTGGCTGCAATGATGGGCTCAGGTATAGCAAGGATCATGAGGCTGGCACAGGACTGGGTGTTTTGTTCTGCTGTTCATGAGGTCTCTCTGAGTTGGAGATGACTCACTGGCACCTAACAACAACAACAACAGGCACACTCCTTAGAACAATCAACCATGGGAGACCAGAAGGACAGTGTTTACAGAGAGAGAACTCAGAGGGTAGGAATGCATAGGAAGGACACAGGGAAAAGCTAACCACAGGGAAGAAGTGGGAAAAGAGCTGTTACATTATAGGGACTGCAATCAATATCATGAAACAAAATGTGTATGAACTGTAATGGAAATGAATTTGCTCTGTAAACTTTCACACAAACCACAACAAGAAATAAAAAAATAACTGGAAAATATTGCAATGTATATCACAAATGTTTCTTAATAGCCTGCAGTTCTATAAGAAAAACACAGCAAAGAAGTGTGCAAAGGACGTGGACAAATAGGTCATAGAAAAAGAATTCACACTAAACTTTAAAAAACAAAAACAAAACACACTTAATCTCATGCATACTAAGAAAAATGCAAGGAGCCCTGATGGCACAAATGGTTAAGTATTTGGCTTCTAACTGAAAGGTTGGCAGTTTGAACCTATCCAGTGGCTCCATGGGAGAAAAAACCTGTTAATCTGCTTTCCTAATGATTACAGCCAAGAACACTCTATGAGATAGTTCTATACTGTCACCTGGGGTTGCCACTACTCAGGAGCACCTAACAACAAGAAGAAAAATGCAAATTAAAGCTATAAGACAACATTTCATTATCTATCATTTTTGCAAACTCTCAATGTTTCAGAACACTCTGTATGGCTATGTCTGCGGGGTAATCAGACCATTGCCTAACTGCCATGAGTGTGTGAATTCAAACAACCAATATGGAGGGCACATTAACAAGATCTATCACTATTATCGCCAGCCTTCTGGTTAGCAGTCAAATGGTTTAGGCACTATGCTACCAGAGACCACTCCTGGGAAGGAAGGTTGGGCAATCTACTTCCGTAGTGATACTGCCTCAGAAACCCAAGGAAAGGTGGCTATGAGTCAGGTCCGACTCGATGGCAAATAACAACAACAAATTACTATTACCATACTGTGTGAGGCTGGCACAGGACCGGGCAGTTTCATTCTGTTGTACATAGGGTTACTTTGAGTTGCAGTCAACCTGAAGGCACTTAGAACAACAACTGATGTTAAAAAGAAAAAAAAAAAAAAGTGGGGTAGTTGTTATTTTGAGTCCCTGAGTGTTACAAATGGTTAAGCACTTGGCCTCTAACCAAAAGGTTGTCAGCTTGAATCCACACAGAGGTGCCTAAGAAGAAAGCCCTCATGATCTGCCTCTGAAAAATAAGTCATTGAAAACCCTCTGGATTTTGTGGATTAACTCTTAGCCAAATAGTAGAAAGACCTACAAGCAGAACACCTACCCCAGGGAGATGCACCCCCTGGATCAATTAACCATAAGACATCAGAAGGACAGCATTTGCATAGAGGGAAAGCTGTGCAGACAGGAATGCATGGATAAAAAGGGCATAGGGAAGGGACAGTCACAGGGAGGACATGGGAGGATTGTATGGATTATAACTGGGGACTGTAATTGGGGAATGAAACCAAATGTGCAAAAAAGAAAGAAAAAAAACCCTCTGGAGCACAGTTCTATTCTGATGCGCATGGGGTCGTCATGAGTTGGAATTGACTTGATGGCAATTTTTTTTTAATGTATTTATTTTCTTGTAGTTCCTATTTGCATAGACTATCTCTGGGAGGATGCACAAGAATTTAGGACCTCTGGGGAAGACTGGAAGGAGACGTGCTGTTCGTTGTATGTCCTTTTGCACATTTTGTACCATGTATATTTATTTTCAAAAAGAAAATAACTTTAAAATGAAAGAATACATGTTGTTACTCTTCTGGTCTCCTCAGTGAAGTGTCTCTGGGTAAAGACATTGTGTGCCTTTTCAAGACCAGAAGATTAAGATCTCAATTACTGTTCAATTCAAAACTGTTTTCTCTAGTTGGAGAGCAATTGAAGAAAGTAAAACAATAAAAACCAAAGAAAATCTATAACTGTCCAAAGAGCTCTTGTGCCTTAGTGATTAAAGCATTCGGCTGCTAACCAAAAAGTTAGAAATTCAAACTCCCTAGCTGTTCCATGGGAAAAAGATGAGGCAGTCTGCTTCTGTAAAGATTTACAGCCTTGGACATCCTATGGGACAGTTCTACTCTGTCCTAAAAGGTCTCTATGAGTCAGACTCGACAGCAGTGGAGTGGTTTTTTGTGTGTGTGTGTGTGGGGGGGATCTTTCTAGGCAAGCTTTACTGGTTCAAATCTCCATGACTTGCTCTTGGTAAACAAATATATTTAGATATGTCATAGGATAAACTCCATAGCCTGCAGGTAGACTCAATGTATTCCATAGACACTTCCTATTTGATATTTGCATGGTTTTTGCTAATTCATTTTGCAAATGCAGGACCCAAAGAGGCTAGTATTATTGTTATCTTTAGTAATCAAAATGAGTGAAGAACCTTATTACTTTTAGATGAAGGGAGAAACCATTTAAGAGTAACTACAAACAAATGTGACCAAGCCCAGGATAAATTAACAGATTTAATTATATTAAATCAGTCAGTCTTAGAAACAATCAAATAATCATTAATTTCACACCACTTTCAGTGGAATCGTTTGAGATCTTAAGGTAAGGGAGGAAACCAGTTTGGCTAGTCAGTTCCAACTCATGGTGACCCTATGTGTGTCAGAGTAGAGCCGAGCTCCATAGGGTTTTCAATGGCTGATTCTTCAGAAGTAGATCTCCAGGCCTTTCTTCTGAGGTGCCTCTGGGTGAACTTGAATTTCTAACCTTTCCATTAACAGCCCATTATTTAACCATTTTTACCATCCAGTACCTCAAGGAAGGAAAATCCATCATAACTACTAAAAAAACAAACCAACCCAACAACATCATGACTCTTAATTAGAGCAAGAAAACTTATTTAAACTTGGGACACATGTATAAATTCATAGAAGTTCCTGTGCATTGTGACAGAATAATATAATATCTTCAAATACATACAAAACATACCTGAATAAGCGCTACAGAACACTGAATTATTTTAAGGCCAGTCGGTCCATTTGTCTATAAGAAAGAAACCCATCTATCAATGACTACAATACATTGAACTTTACCTTTCTCTTTTTAAAAAAATTAGAGTAAATCAGATTGTGTCTTACTGGATAAACACACTCTGTAGAAGGGATAAAGCTTTTCATCTATGTCATTGTGTACTGGTAATTTAATGACGTGAAATGTATAAGCAATTCTAGAAATGCCCATCCTTGCATCATAGCAGATACTTACATGCCATAAGGTGGTCTTTTCCTTGACCAGTTTTACTTGCGGAGGCAAGTTTAATCCGCTGCCAAGAAAGTGGAGATGATGAAAGGACAGTATCTTTCTTCTTGCAAATGATCAGTCACACTGCAATGAGGCTGCACTGTTTTTAGTGCAGGAAGTAACATGATCCCCCAAGAATTTTAGGGCAGTACCAAAGAGAAATTTAGCCTGAGGATAAGTGGGTGGATTATCTCTCATTCAATTCATCTCAGAATCCAAGTTACTTTGTCTTCTATTCGCCCAGATTTTAAAAAACAAAAACTTCCTGGCTTTAACTTGTTAAGGTCTAAAGCAAAAGCATTTTTTAAAATGTGCTGGTACCAGAGAGTCTCCAGCCCTGCCAGGTTCCATCCAGACCTGCAGTGGTGGAAACCTCTCCCTGAGGCTGGTTCATCAGCTTATAACCTGGATGGTTCCTGAATTCCCCTGTTCTGCACCTGTTGCAGGTGTGGCAGAAGGCCAGGTGTGGAAGAGCCCCATCATCATAGGTCCAGGAAACTCCATGGTCAAGAGTCACCAGCTTCCTCTTGGAATATCTCCTGGATGAAAAAAACCCGACAGGAAGAGCAGGTGCAGGAGGACATACCTGAGGGACATGGCCATCCCATTCCCCCTTAAGGATCAGTGGGCAATGGGCTCATGGGCCAGGCTGGAGGAAGGGATTGGGGTCGATTTGACTGCAAAGTGCTAGAATGAGGGTCTGGTGAAAAAAGGAAAACAGAAGAGGAAAGGTCAGAAGACTATGGCAGGTTCCCTAATACAGCCATCTTTTCCAACTCCATTTCTCCTGAGTGCTGACTAATATGACTATGACATGCCAACCATGTGAAGGGTGTTGGATTTAAGAACTAATTTCATCAATAGGGAATTGGTTAAATAAATTATAGGCCATATGATTCATCAATTCCACTCCTAGGTATACAGCCAAGAGAAATAAAAATGTATGTCCACACAAAAACTTGTACTCAAATGTCCATAGCAGAATTATTCATAATAGCCCAAAGGTGACCAAGACTGGGAGTCAGGGCTCTGGTCCTAGCCTTGCTCTGGGACCCTGGGCCAGTCGCCTCACCTGTAAAATAAACTCAGGGAGAATCAGCACAATCTGATACCCCTTGGTCCCAAGGAAGGGAGGATGCTTGGGGGAAGAGCCACTAGTTGGTGGAGGTGATTGACCTTGGCAGATTGCCTTGAGAGGTCTGCCAACACTAGCCTGCCTCAGGAGAGGAAGCTTTGGAGAGTGTGTCATCTATGAAGTCAACAGCTCAGCAGGATGTGGGGAATGATAATCTCCACAACAATGGCGGAACCATTCTCCCCAAGGAGAGGCCAGTTCAGGCCAAGATGTATAAGAGGCCCTAACAGGATGGAATGGGCATCCCAGGTGGTGAAAATGGTTAAGTGCTCAATTAGTAGCTGGAATGTTGGCAGTTTGAACCCACACAAAGCCTCCTCGGAAGACAGGCCTGGTGATCTGCTTCTGAAGGGGTCTTGAAAACCCTATGGAGCCATTCTACTCTGCACACATGAGGTATGCAAATCAAAACCAACTCAACAGCATCTAACAACAATAGTCTGGAATAGGAGTCCTTGATGGTGTAAATAGCGATACAGTCAGCTGTTTACTGAGAGCACCCAGAGGTGCCTGAGAATGAAGACGTTGTGAACTACTTCCAAAAATCAGCCATTGAAAACCCTGTGGAGCACAATTTCACTCAAACACACATAGAAAAGACTTGAGGGCAACTGGAAAACAGTATGACATTATTCTGGGCCAGGTGCTTTCCATGCTGTCTGGGATCTGCCTCCTAGAGTCTCTACAAGGAAGAAGTATTATTCCCATTTAAAGAAGAAGGGGATGTCAGAAGTTTCTGCTTCCACTACCTGAACGTGGACTCACTTCATGCTGGACTCAGGGTCTAGCGTCTTAATTACTCTGTGCTGCTTTAACAAAAATACCACAAGTGAGAGGCTTTAAAGAACAGAATTTTATTTTCTCACCTTTCAAAACGGTGTTGTTTGCTGTTGTTTGCCATTGAGTTGGACCCGACTCATAGCGACCCCTCCTTGGGTTTCTGAGGTGGTATCATTATGGGAGTAGATTGCCCAACCTTTCTTCCGAGGAGTAGCTGGGGGGTTTGAACTGTCAGCCTTCTGGTTAGCAGTCAAGTGCCTTAGGCACTACGCTACCAGAGCTCCTTTCCAAATGGCTTGAGATCTGAATTCAGGGGACGGCGCTCTCTCTGTTGATTCTAGGGGAGTATCCTTGTCTCTTTAAGCGTCTGTAGCCCTGGCATTCCTGAGCTCCTTGGTGATCCTCATGTGGTATCTATCTTCCCTGATTTGTGCTTCTTCTGTGTCTAATCTGATCTTTTTATAACTCAGAACTGATTAGGTTTAGGACCCACTCTCCACTGATACATTCTCACTAACCTAACAAAGAAAACTCTGTTCCCAAATGGGATTATATTCACGGGTTATAGGAGTTAGGAGTCCAGCTCATATCCCAGGGGATACAATTCAATCCATAATATCTGGTGTTGTGAATTCTCGAGATTGCTTGCCCTACAAGTTGAATTATAGAGGGATGGAGCCATCCTCTTACCTGTTACAGCTGAGGCATATTCTTGACCTTAAAACTCTCCATTGGGAGAAATTAATCTATGATGTTAAAAGCTAGGATAGCAGATATGCTTCAGGTGAGGGTAAATGATTAGAAGGGGACAAAAATGAGACTCAAGTGTTGGTCATGTTCCATTTCACAGGTTTCTCAATTTACACAAATCCAAAGAGCTATACACTTATGTTGTGTGCACACTTTTGTATGCATGTTCCAAAAAATAAAATAAAATAATAAAAAATAAACCAACTACCCAAACCAGTTGCCATCAAGCTAATTCTGATGCATGGTGACCCCATGCGTTTCAGAGTAGGACATGCTCCAAAGGGTTTTCAATGTCTGCAACCTTTCAGAAACAGATCACCAGGGCTTTCCAAAACCTCCCTCCATTGTTTCTTTAAAACAGGAAGCCCTGACAGGCAGTGGGAAAATAAAGTTTAAGGTGCATATGGAAAAAATAGAAATGCTATGTTAAAAGAAAGAGTCTATATCTGCCACAGCTATGGCCACGTGGTGACATCTGACAAAAAGTGCCATATCCCTAGGGGAGGGAATAGTGTGAAGATCTTGGGTACTACTGCTGCCTGCCTTCATTCTTAATCAGTGTAGATGACGTCAATTCCTTGTCATTCTTGAATGCTTACATAACAGTGAAATGGAACAACCTGTATCACCAAGAGGGCCAAGAATTTTCTCCAGACTGTGTATGCCGCATTCCCTCCTGTCTCCTCAGGCTTTCTGGTTCAACCTAAATGCAATCAAGCAAAGCCGGTCACCTAGTAAATATTTGTCTGAGCAACGGTTCTGGAAGAAAGGACTCCTATACCCTCTGATACGTTACACATTGAAGACCTAACTCTTTCAAGGGCTGTGGCTATTTTTGTCCACTCAAGAACCAGTCAGATTAGAAAACGTCTAAATTAGGAGCAAAGGGACAATGACTTTCCAAAGGCAAGAAAAGAAATATAGTGCTGTTGCATTTCAGGGTGTCATAATTGGTATTTTAAAAAAAACTGTCAATGAGCAAACACTCATACCCACATTTGACATTCTTTCTGAGCTGAGCTTTCTAGGTGTGGCAGACCTCATTAGTCAATTCTGATGCATATCTGAACCTAGGAGATGAAGTTAATATGAATAAACAAGAAAAAGTAAAAATCGGTTTACAAAAAATTCAATAGGGAGAGAATAATCTTTTCAACAAATGGTGCAATATCATTTGGATATTTGTGTGCAAGAAAATGAACTAATACATCTAGGTCACACAATGCACAAACATAAATTCAAATAGATCATCAACATGAATGCAAGAGATAAACTATAAAGCTTTGAAAAGAAAATGTAAAAGAAAATCTTTGTGACTTTGGATTAAGTAAAGATTTCCTAGACATAACATCAAAAGCACAATCCGTAAAAGATAAAGACACTGATAAATTGGATTTGAACAAAATATAAAACGATTGCCCTTCAAGAGATGCTTTTCATACCATAGACATTCTTAAACACATATATTAATGAATATGTGAAGGCATTCCTGTTGGTAATATACCTAGGACTGGAATTGCTGTGTTATAGGACATTAAAAAAAAAAAAAAAAAAACCAAGCCAAACTCACTGCCCTCCAGCTGATTCCAATTCATAGTGACCCCTCCTTGGGTTTCTGAGGTGGTATCTCTACAAAGGTAGATTGTCCAGTCTTCCTTCCGAGGAGTGGCTGATGGGTTTAGAACTACCAGCCTTCTGGTTAGCAGTCAAATGCTTTAGGCACTATGCTATCAGAGCTTCCCTTCAAAGCAGAGTCGACCTTAATGATTTGGATGGAGTAAAGTTTTGTAACCTTCATTTGCTAATGTGTCATGACTCAAAATGAGAAAAAACAGCTGCAAACATCTATTAGTAGTCAGAACCTGGAATGTATGAAGTATGAATCAAGGAAAATTGCAAGTTGTACAAAGTGAAACAGAACACCTAAAGATTGATATCCCAGGCATTGTTGTTGCGAGGTGCAGTCGAGTGGATTCCGACTCATAGTGACCCTATGTACAACACAATAAAGCACTGTCCTGTTGGGTGCCATCCTCACAATCCTTGCTACGCTTGAGTCTATTTTGCAGCCGCTGTATCAGCCCTTCTGCTGACCTTATACTTTACAAAGTAGTATGCCACTACTGGTAGCATAGTGCCTAAGGCGCTTGACTGCTAACCAGAAGTCTGGCAGTTCAAACCCACCAGCCACTCCTCGGAAGGAAGGTGGAACAATCTACTTCCGTAGTGATACCACCTCGGAAACCCAAGGAGGGTCGCTATGAGTCAGGTATGACTCATGACACATAACAACAACAACAATACTTTACCAAGCATGATATCCTTCTCCAGGAACTCATCCCTTCTGACAACATAACCAAAGTACATGAGACAAAGTTTGGCCATTCTCGCTTCCAAGGAGCATTGTGGCTGCACTTCTTCCAAGACAGATTTGTTCCTTCTCCTGGCAGTCCATGGTACTTTGGGTGTTCTACACCAACACCACAATTCAAGAGCATCAACTCTTCTTCGGTCTTCCTTATTCAATGTCAAGCTTTCACACACATATGAAGCGACTGAAAATGCTGTGGCATGGGTTAAGCACACCTTCATCTTCAAAGTGATGTTTTTGATTTTCAATACTTTTAAGAGGTCTATTGCAGCAGATTTGCCTAGCGCAATATGACATCTGATTTCTGAATAGCTTATTATCCTAGGCCTTGTTGTTGTTGTCATGTGCCATTGAGTTGGACTCAACTCAGCAACTCCTCCTTGGGTTTCCAAGGCAATATCACTACAGAAGTAGATTGCCACCCTTCCTTCTGAGGAATGGCTGGTGGGTTTGAAATACCAGCCTTCTGGTTACCAATCAAGTGTTTTAGGCACTATGCTACCAGAGCTCCCTCCTAGTCATTAGTGAGGTGAAATAGACTGGTACTGGCCATTTTCAATCAGACAATCATATGATCTACTATTAGGGAATGAAAAATTAAAAAGGAATGGCATTTTATTCATTGTCAAAAAGAAAATTTCAAGATCTATCCTAAAGTGCAATGTTGTCAGTGGTAGGATTAAATCCATAAACCTACAATGAAGACTAGTTAGTAAGACTATTAGTTAAATTTATGTACTGACCACCAATGCTAAAGATGAAGAAACTGAAGATTTTTTTTACTAACTTCTACAGTTTGAAATTGATCAAACTTGCAATCAGGATGCATTGATAAATACTGGTGATTGAAATGTGAGATCTGGAAACAAAGAGAAGGATCAGTTTGAAAAGTATGGCCTTGATGATAGAAATGACACTAGAAATTGCATGATAGAATTTTGTAAGACTAATGACCTATTCATTGGAAATAGTTTCTTTCAACAACATAAATGGCTACTACACATGTGATGTATAGGCAACTATATACATCAGAAAGTACCAGTCTCTGGAGAAGGATATTATGCTTGGTAAAGTACAGGGTCAGAGAAAAAGGGGAAGATGGGATGGATTGACACAGTGGCTGCAATGATTGACTCAAGCATAGCAAGGATTGTGAGGATGGCATAGGACTTGGCAGTGTTTGGTTCTGTTGTACATGGGTTGCTATGAATCAGAACTGACTCAATGGCACCTAACAACAACAACATACATGCGGACCTCATCAGATGGAATACACAGGTATCAAATCCACTACATCTGTGGAAAGAGACAATGGAGAAGGTGTATATCATCAGTCAAGGTCAGGGGCCAACTGCAAAACAGATCATCAATTGCTCATATGCAGGTTCAAGTTGAAACTGAAGAAAATTAAAGCAGGTCAGGAGAGTCAAAGGACGACCTTGAGTATATCCTACCTGACTTTAGAGACCATCTCAAGAACAGAGTTCAAGCACTGAACACTAATGATCAAAGACTAGATGAATTATGGGATGGCAACAAAGACATCATACATGAAGAAAGCAAATGGTCATTAAAAAGACAAGAAAGGAAAAGAAGGCCAAAATGAATGTCAAAAGAGACTCTGAAACTTGCTCTTGAACAGAGAGTAGCTAAAGTGAGTGGAAAAAATGATGAAGTAAAAGAGCTGAACGCAGATTTCAAAGGGCAACTTGAGAAAATAAAGTAAATTATTATAATGAAATGTGCAAAAACTTGGAGTTTTAGAAAGCCAAGAGGAAAGAACGTGTTTGGTATTTCTCAAGCTGAAAGACCTGAAGAAAAAAAATTCAAGCCTCAGTTGCAATATTGAAGGATCCTATGGGTAAAATATTTAATACAGGAAACATCAAAAGAAGATGAAAGGAATACACAGAGTCACTGTACCAAGAAGAATTTGTCAATGGTCAACCATTTCAGAAGGAAGGATATGATTAAGAACCAATGGTATTGAAGGCAGAAGTACAAGCTGCACTGAAGGCATTGGCAAAAACCAAGGTTCCAAGAATTGGGAGAGTACCAATAGAAACGTTTCAACAAATGGATGCAATGCAGAAGTACTCACTTCTCTATGTCAAAAAATTTGGAAATCAGTTCCTGGTTACCCAACTAGAAGAGATCCATATGTGTGCCCATTCCAAAGAAAAGTGATCCAACAGAATCTGGAAATTATAGAACATATTAATTAATATCACACCCAAGAAAAATTTTGCTGAAGATAATTCAAAAACAGTTGCAGCAGTACATCAACAAGGAAGTGCCAGAAATTCAAGCTGGATTCAGAAGAGGATGTGGAAAAAGGGATATCACTGTTGATGTCAGGTGGATCTTGGCTGGAAGCAAAGAATGTCAGGAAGATGTTTACCTGTGTTTTATTCACTATGCAAAGACATTCAACTGTGTGGATCCTGACAAATTATGAATAACATTGGGAAGAATGGGAATTCCAGAACACTTACTTGTGCTCATGACAAACCTGAACTTAGATCATGAGGCAGCCATTCAAAAAGTACAAGGAGATAATGTGTGGTTTAAAATTAGTAAAATACTGCATCAAGGTTGTATCCTTTCACCATACTTATTCAATCTGTATGCTGAAAAAATAATCTGAGAATCTGTAGACTATGTGAAGATAAACATGGTATCAGGATTGGAGGAAGACACATTAACAACCTGTAATATGCAGATGACACAACCTTGCTTGCTGACAGTGAAGAGGATTTGGAGCTCTTACTGATGAATATCAAAAACTACAGTCTTCACTATGGATTATACCTTAACATAAAGAAAACAAAAATCTTTGCAAATGGACCAGTAAGCAACATTATAATAAAGAATAAAAGATTGAAGCTGTCAAAGATTTCATTTTACTTGGATACACAATGAACATTCATGGAAGCAGCAGTCAAGAAATCAAACAATATATTGAGTAAATCTTCTGCAAAGGACCTCTTTGAAGTTTTCAAAAGCAGAGATGTCACTTTGAGGACTAAGGTACATCTGACCCAAGCCATGATATTTTCAATTGCCTTATATGCATGCCAAAGCTGGACAAATGAATAAGGAAGACTGAAGAAGAATTGATGTCTATGAAGTATAGTTGGTGAAGAATATTGAATATACCAGAAGAATGAATTAATCTGTCTCGGAAGAAGTACAACCAGAATGTCCTTTGGAAGCAAGGATGGCGAGACTTTGTCTCAAGTGCTTTGGCCATGTTATCAAGAGGGACCAGTCCCTGGAGAAGGACATCATGCTTCATAAAGTAGAGGGTCAGCAAAAAGGAGGAAGACCTTCAATGAGATGGATTGACACAGTGGCTGCAACCATGAGCTCAAACATAGCAACGAATGCCAGGAAGGTACAGTACCAGATGGTGTTTCATTCTATTGGGTCACTATGAGTTGGAACTTGATGGCACCCAACAGTAATAACAACAGCTACATACTGTTCTCCCTCAGAATGGCTTGTGAGTTCAAACCACCAACTGTTTGGTTAACAGCAGAGTGATTAACCAGGGTGCTACTAGAGCTCCCTAAACATTTATCAACTGGTGAACACATCAACTAAATGTGGTATTTCCTCACAATGGGATACTCTCAGTAGTAATCATGGATGATCCTCAAACACATTACACTAAGTGAAAGAAGCAAGAACAAAAGACTGTATATTGTATGATCTCATTTATATGAAATTTCTGGAGAAGTGAAAGCTATAGAAACAGAAAGCAGGTCTCAGGGCTAGGCTGGGTATAGCGATTAAGGCAAATGAACACCAGGGGATATCTGGAGGCTGATAGAAGTATTCTAAACCTTGATATTGGTGATGGTTCAAAATTGTATACATTTACTAAAAATCACAGAAACATACACTTAGAATGGGTAGATTTTATGGTATGTAAATTATCTCAATAAAACTGCTTTTAAAAAATTAAATTATGCATTTAATTTCAGATGTTGGAAAAACAATAACAAGATAAATCTAATGAAAGCAAGGGAAAAAAAAAAAAGATTGGAAAGGATAAGAGCAGAAATTTAGAAACCAAAAAGACAAATAAACAATAACAATATGTTTAAGAGCTGATTCCTTGGGAGAGAAATGAAATGAAATGGATAAACTATTAGCTATGCTAATGAAGAAATAAAATATTAAGAATAAATACATAAAATAAGAATTATGAGTAGAATAACCATAGAGAGGACAGAAGAATTCATTCCTCAATCCTCTACTCAATTCTGTGCAAATAAATATGAAAATCTTGACCACATGGATGATTTTCCAGAAAAATGTAAATGACCAAAACCGGCCCCAAAAGGTATTTTAAAAATCAAACAAATCAGTTACCATAAAAGATGTTGGAAATTTTGCTGAAGACTCATCTACCTAGAAAAAGCATCAGGTTCATTTGGTTTTACATGTAAATTTTACTAAACATTTATCAATTAGAGAATGCCTATGTTTCCAGGCTGTTCTAGAGCATAGAGAAAGAAAAGCTCCCCAATTAATTTTATGAATAACTTAACCTGATAAAGACACCGTAATATAAAGAAACCACAGACCAATTTCACATATGGATGTAGATGCAAATATTCTAAATACAGTATTAGCCAGTGGATCCAACAGCACATGAAAAGAACGATATCACAAGCCAATGCAGTCATGCCCGTTATGGAAGAGTTATTCAATATTAGCAAATCCATTCCTGTGATTCATCACATAAATAAGTCTAAATAAAATATATGTTCATTTTCATCTTCATGTTGTTGTTAGGTGCTGTCATCAATTCTGACTCATAGCAATCTTATGTACAACAGAATGAAGATGTACAGCATCTTCATAGATAATAGATGAAAACCAAAAAAAGCCAAACCACTTGCTGTCAAGTCAACTCTGACTCATGGTGACCCCATGAGTCATTCAGAGTACAACTTCACTCCGTAATTTTCAATTGCTGTGACCTTCCTGAAGTAGGCCAGGCCTCATTCGAAGGCACCTCTGTGTAGCTTTGAACTACTAACCTTTCACATTAGTAGCTGAGGGCTCGACCACTTGTACCACCCAGGGTGGCATTTAGTAAATGTCAACTTCATCCTGACTTTTGAAATGTTAAAAAAAATAAAATAAAATAAATACTTCCCTAATATGCTGAACTAGATTTATCACAAATCAGAAACTAGACTTAGGTTTAATGGTGAAACACTAGAAATATTGCCTTATAGTCAGAAATAAGACCCAATTAATCATCCATTATTAGCACTAACATTTAATATTGTACTGAAGGAATTATTCAATTTAATTAGACAATAGCGGGAGGGGGCAGGGAAGTACATAAACTGGAAAGGAGGAGGCAAAATTTGTCATTATTTTCAGACAGTTTGACTGTATGTGTCTTCATTTCCTAGGGCTGCTGTAACAAAATACTGCAAACTGGGTGATTGAAACAGAAAGTTATTACCTCAAAATTCTGGAGGCTACAAGGCCAAATTCAGGGTGTCAGCAGGACCATGTTCTCCCCAAAGGCTCTGGGGGAAGATTCTTCCTTATCTCTCCCAACTCCTGGTTGGCTCCAGGTGTTTCTCAGCATCTTTACATGGCTATCTTATCCCCAACACCCCATCTCAGTGTGTCTTCTCCTCTTGTATAAGGAGTCACTGAGACTGGATTAGGACCTATCCTACTCCAGTATGAATTCCTGTTGTTGTTATGGTTCAAAGACCATATTTCCAAACAAGATCACAGGTACCAAGGTTTTTAGAACTTCACATATATTTGTGTATGTGTGTGTGTGTGTGGGAGGGGGGCGACACAATTCAATTCATAGCAGTTTGATTTAAAAAAATTAAGAGAATCATTTGCAAATTTATTAGCAACAGTAAGATGATCCAGTAAGGTGAGTAGCTCAAAATAAACATTTAAACAAATCAATATCCAAGAATCTACATTAATAGTAAGGAGCTCTGGTAGCACAGTGCCTAAGGCATTTGACGGGCAGTTCAAACCCACAAAGGAAGACTAGTCGTTCTACTTCCATAAACATTAACTGCCTAGGAAACCCAATGGGGGTCACTATGTGTAGGAATTACCTTGATGGCAGTGGGTTTGGTTTGGTGTTTTTATATTAGTAGTAATCACTTTGTAAATATAATTGAAAGAAAAGATTCCATTTACAATAGGAAACGACTTGATGACAACTAGGAATGGAAATCGTAGGCCTGAAAACAAATCACAGCAAAATAAAAAGGAGAAACCTACAGCTGTCGTCCTGCAGCTGCAGAGAAGAGCAGATACCAAAAAACAGACACACAAACAAACCACCAAACCCACTGCTACTGAGTTGATTCTAACTCACAGTGACCCTATGGACAGAGTACAACTGTCACACAGGGTTTCCAAAGCTGTAAATCTTTATGGAAGCCGACTGCCTCATCTTTCTCCCTCAGAGCAGCTGGTGAGTTCAAATCACTGACCTTTTGGTTAGTAGCTGAATGCCTTAACTACTGTACCACCAGAGCTCCTTGAAGAGCAGATAAAAATAAATAAATAAAACAAAACTCACTGTTGTCGACTCATAGCATCCTCTCCTTGGGTTTCTGAGGCGGTATCACCATGGAAGTAGAAAAACTCTATCCTTGCAGGTGTTTTTCTAACAAAGGAATAGGAAAGTCACTGGGATCTCAGAGGTTATTGTTATGGCCTCAGAAAGTAACCTTCCCTTCCCTAAAAGCTACAATTCAGACTTACTGTTTTACTTAATTATGTGTGGTCTGCTGCTAGTAAAACCAGTTGCTGTCAAATCACTCATGGTGACCCCAAGTGTCTCAGAGTAGAACCGAGCTCCATGTTTTTAATGGCTGATTTTTCAGAAGCAGATGCCAAGCCTTTCTTCCAAGATGCCTCTGAATAGACTCAAATCTCTAACCTTTTGGTTAGCAGCTGAGCACATTAACTGTTTATACCACCCAGTGGCCATGGTAGAAATATTTAAATTGATACTTCTGTTTCCTCAAAGGCATAAACATTTGTGGACACTCTCTGTTTAGCGTTTGTTTAGTTTTCCCCTTTTCTCACATGAGACATGAGCTAAATACATCTGTTAGATTTCTTATTTAAACAAAGAGTTTGAGAGTCTTACCTTATTTAAATTAACACAGATCAGTTGATTCTACAATTTACATGGAAAAATAAACACATTAAGAATAATTAAGAAAATTCCAGGGTGTGGGGGGAATAATAAAAGAAAATACCCCTATAAGATGTTAAAACATACTATAAAGGCAGAAATTAAAAAAGCTTAATCCTGGCTTATAAACAGGCATACTGTCAATGGAACAGATTAAACTCCAGAAATAGACTAAAAGACATTCAGGAAATGAGGATAAAATTAAAAGGACATTTCAAATCAGTGGAGAAAAAGTAGGGTATCTCATGAGTGGATGGGACAATCGGGTGGACATCTGGGAAGAGTGAAGCTGGGGATATACTTTAATACTCATACAAAATAAATTCCTGATGCGGCCAAGTTATAATTTTTTTTTTTTTTAAATGAAGTCATAAAAGAATTAGAACAAAATATGGAGGATTTATTTTTACAAATCATGATTGTGTCAGTCTTTTCAAGCATGATCCAAAATTAGATATCATAAAACACTGATAAATCCAAATACAAGAATGAAAAAATTTCTTCATGGCACACATACAAAAATGCCATCAACAGAGTCAAGAGACAAATGACAAACTAGAGAGAAGGGTTTGCAACACATATGACAAAGGGTCAACTTTCTTAATATTTGAAAAGTTTTTAGCCTAACAAAAGAGACCAACAACCCAATAGATAGAAGGCCAAAAGACATGAACAAGAAGTTCAAAGTGAAGGAAGTACAGATGGCTTTTAAACAGATGGGAAAAAAAAAAAAAAAAACCTGCTCATCTTTACTCATTATAAGAGGAATGCAAATTAAAATAATTAAAAGATTCCATTTTACTACCAGTACACCGTAAAGATCATCTGTAAAATGAAACTATTCACAGCACCTTTTCCACAATTGACTAACTCATAGTAATAGCTGAATAGACATCAGCTATTATTATTATTATTATTATTATTTAGGACAACTTGGCATTATTAAAATTTACAATGTACATACCTTCTGATCCAGTCATTCATCTTCTAGGAATTACGGGAACTTAGGTGTGTTTCCGGGACATATGTACAGGGCTAGTGTCATTGCTCTATTATTTGTAATATCATTACAAATTACATTTAGGAAACCACCTAAATGTCCATCAGAGGAACTCCAGTGGTATCACTGTTAAGCTAACTGAAACAGACAGTTCAAACCCATCCAATGACTCTTCAGGAGAAAGATCTGGCAATCTATTTCTGTAAAGATTACAGTCAAGAAAATCTTATGGGGCATTCTACTCAGTTACATGGGGATGTTATGGATTGGAATGGCACCCAATAATAACAACTAATGTCAATCAAGAGAGGAGTGGTTAAGGAGAGTATGGAAATCCATATAATGTATTTCTATGCAGGTATACATGGGGTTGCCATGAGTCAAAATCCACTCATGAGGTTAGGTTTCTTGGTTTTGTTTTGTTTTGTTTTATGCAGGCATTAAAAAGAATGAGACAGATACCTATCTACTATTGTGGGAAAATCTTTGATATATTGCTAAGTAGGAGGAGAACGGATTTATTCAATCTGTATGCTAAGTAAATAATCCAAGAAGCTGGACTATATGAAGTACAACACAGCATCAGGATTGGCGGAAGACTCATTGACAATCTATGACATGCAGATGACACAACTTTGGTTGCTGAAAGCGAAAAGGACTTGAAGCACTTACTGATTGTGGTAGTTAAGTTTGTGTGTCAACTTGGCTGGGCCTGGTTGAGTGGCTGGACAGCTGGATGTAGTATTCCCCATGATGAGACTGGTAATCAACTCCATGGTGGAATCTACTGTGAGCAGCTGAGTAGCTGCCTTAGCGATGTAGTCTGCTCCCTGTGCATTAGGAGAAGCCTTAGGGATAGTATCTAGCTTATAGCACACTTGAATCCTGCATGTAGCCGTGTCATTGTTCAACAGCCTGTCATGTTCTGTTGACCTTGGGACTTTAATGGACTTGAATTAATGGCCTGCTGTGTGGTTTAATAACATCAGGACCGTGTCTTTTTACTCGTCAACGTTGGGCTTGTCAGCCTCAGCAGCCAGCTGTTGAGAGAAGAAAAGTCTCCAGCTTCAGTGGTCTGGGAGCAAGAGGCAGAGCTGAAGCCCAAGTTTGAAGGGCTTTCACCCAGCCCCTAGAGCCTGGCACTTTGAACTTGGACTTAAAGCCTCTAAACTGTGAGAAATAAACTCCTGTTTGTTCAAGCCATCCCATTTGTGGTATATTCCTGTCAGAGTGGCACTATTGCTGTGTTGTTGTTATGTGCCGTCAAGTCAGACCTGACTCACAGAGACCCCTCCTTGGATTTCTGAGGCAGTATCCACTGCAGAAGTAGATTGCCCTATCTTCCTTCTGAGGAGTGGCCAGTGGGTTTGAACCGCCAGCCTTCTGGTTAGCAGTCAAATGCCTTAGGCATTACACTACCGGAGCTCCTAGGTAACCAAAACACTGATGAAGATCAAAGACTTTAGTATGAGTATTGACTACACTTCAATATAAAGAAAACAAAAATCCTCACAACTAGACTGATAAGCAACATCACGGTAAACAAAGAAAAGATGGAAGTTGTCAAGGATTTCATTTTACTTTGATCCTCAATCAGTGCCCATGGAAGCAGCAGTCAGGAAATCAAATGACATATGTTGTTGTTGTTGTTGTTATGTGCCGTTGAGTCGGCCCCGACTCATAGCGACCCCTCCTTGGGTTTCCGAGGCAGTATCACTACAAAAGTAGGATTGCCCAACCTTCCTTCCGAGGAGTGGCTGGTGGGTTTGAACCGCCAGCCTTCTGGTTAGCAGTCAAGTGCTTTAGCCACTATGCTACCAGAGCTCCCAAATGACATATAGCATTGGGCAAATCTGCTGCAGAAGACCTCTTTAAAATGTCAAAGAGCAAATATGTGACTTTGAAGACTAAAGGTGTGCCTGACCCAAGCCATGGTATTTTCAATCATCTTATATGCATGTGAAAGCTGGACAATGAATAAGGAAGACTGAAGAATAATTGATGCCTTTGGATTATGATGTTGGTGAAGAATATTGAAGGTACCATGAACTGCTAGAAGAATGAACAAATCAGTCTTGGAAGAAGTACAGCCAGAATGCTCCTTAGAAGAGAGGATGGCAAGACTTCATTTCATGTGTTTTGGGCATGTTATCAGGAGGGACCAGAGCTGGAGAAGGATATTTTGCTGGTAGAAGGTCAATGAAAAACATCCTGTTGAGAAACAGGACGGACTGACACAGTGGCAGCTATAATGGGCTCAAACTTAGTAATGATTGTGAGGATGGCACAGGATTGGGCAGTGTTTTGTTCTGTTGTGCATAGAGTATCACTCGGAGCCAATTCAACAGCACCTAACAACAACAACAGGGGGACAAAAAACATGAAGCAGATTGGTGTGTATTGTATGACCATTGGTATATAGAAAAAAAATGTTCTTGTATATCTCTCTGGAGAGAAACATAGAATCCATATATTGCTTATGGAGCAGTACCATCTTAAAATAATTTGTTTAATTTTACCATATGCTTACTACTTATTAAAAAGGTAAATCTCTCTCTCTTTTTTAAGAGTAAAGAGTTTGAAACGAATATATTAATTATTTGCATGGAATCAGCTGTTTCTATACAAGTATGTCTGACATTCTTGCTTGCAACATTGTAAATCTCATGCCCCTGGACTTCTGTCTATGCCCCTGATTTGCATCTCCTCCTTGAGGGAATGTTCCCTTGTATGGTAGCATAGTGGCTAAGGCACTTGACTGCTCACCAGAAGGCTGGCGGTTCAAACCCACCAGCCACTCCTCGGAAGGAAGGTTGGGCAATCCTACTTCCGCAGTGATACTGCCTCGGAAACCCAAGGAGGGGTCGCTATGAGTCGGGGCCGACTCGACGGCAAATAACAACAACAACAACATGGTAGAAATAACTTGCCTCACAAGAGAGATAAGCCAACCAAAGAAGGCCCTCTGTAAACTGCAGTTGCAGGTTGCTCTGAATTTAACCCAAAAAGTCCTTGTGAAATTCACTAATTCAGTCTCCCTCTGAATCAGTGTCACCTGCGCTCCAGATGTAGACTGCCCTGACGCTACCACCACTAGACCAAGTTTCTTGAAACATGTTCTGGGAGCCCCCTGCAGGCAGAAACTTAGGTGTAAGAGGTGGGGCTGGGGAGGGAATTCTTCGCCTTAAGGCTGTCTTACCTATGGCTGCTCTGCCCCCTTGTGCTGAGAGGCTGCCATAACAACCAGGTCAGGCATACAGCCAACAAACCAAAAACCAAACTCACCGCGGTTGAGTCGGATCCAACTCATAGTGACCCTTCCTTGGGTTTCCGAGGTGGTATCACTACAGAAATAGATCGCCCAGTTTTCCTTCCAAAGAGTGGCTCGTAGGTTTGAACTGTGAGCCTTCTGGTTAGCAGTCAAATGCCTAAAGCACTACACTACATAGAGGGTGCCTAGTCAAACAGCCATGTTTATGTGCACGGCTCTGTGTTTTCTAGCATGACAATGGCCACATATAGGGATTTCCCACTTACACATACAACATCACTCAAAAAATTATGTTGTTGTTGTTGTTATTTGCCATCGAGTTGGCCCCGACTCATAGCGACCCCTCCTTGGGTTTCCGAGGCAGTATCACTACGGAAGTAGGAACGCCCAACCTTCCTTCCGAGGAGTGGCCGGTCGGTTTGAACCGCCAGCCTCCTGGTTGGCAGTCCAGTGCCTTAGGCACTATGCTACCAGAGCAAAACATTATAAAGTGTATAATTCTGAACCTTATGTTAGTTATTGATTAGTTTTCACAAAAACAAGTGAATAAATAAATAAAATAAACAAGTGAATAAATAAATAAACAAAAATTCTGGTACTCTGTTCTTAACAGACAGAACTCCTGCAAAGAAATATGGCTATGTTCAGCCAGGACTGACAGTATGTTCTGAGTTCAGGGAGTTTCCATGGCACCTCTCATCTGTGGCTCCTGTGCTTACATGCCCCAGAGTGTGCATTCATAGGGCCATATGGGACCAAGGTTGTCAAGCTTGGCCACACAGTCCAAAATATCAGGATGGTTCTAGAACAGGTATTAACAAGCCTTCTTTTTCCTTTTCTTTTTGTTTTGATAAAAGGTCAGATAGTAAATCTTTTCAGCTTTGTGGATCATATGATCTCTCTGTTGCAATGACTCAACTCTGGTGTTAAAAGCAGCCTTTAGACAATATGCCAATGAATGAGCGTGGATATGTTCCAATAAAATTTTATTTACAGAAACAGCTAGTGGGCCAGATTTGGCCTGGAGACCTTAATTGGCCCAAACCTCTAGAATGTTCATCTGTGTCTCCAAAGTCCAGTGATAATGTACTTTATTGACATCTGTTGTTTCACTGAGCCCAAGGCAGTTCAGCAATGGGACATACAGAGCTGATCGGTCCTGTTTACGTCGTATGATGGTCAATTTTACGTGTCAGCTTGGCTAGGCTGTGATTCTCAGTTTGACCAAACACTACTCTAGTTGCTGTCATATGATTAAGTCAGTTAGCCTTAGGCAGAGCAGATTACCTTCCACAATGGAATCTGTTGTTAGTTGTTGTTGGATGCCGTCATGATTTGATTCCTATTCATAGTGACCACATGTGACAGAGTAGTACTGCCCCATACTGTTTTCTTGGCTGTAATCTTTATGAATGCAGAGCCAATTGGTGAGTTCAAACTGCTTAACTTTTGGCTAAAAAAACCCACAGCCAGCCAGCCAGGTCTGACTCATAGCGACCCCTCCGTGGGTTTCCAAGGTGATATCACTACAGAAGTAGATTGCCCAACCTTCCTTCTGGGGAATGGCTGGTGGGTTTGAACCATTAGCCTTCTGGTTAACTGTCAGATGCCTTAGTCACTACGCCACCAGAGCTCCAAACTTTTGGTTAGCAGCTGTTGATTGTTGTACCATCAGGGCTTCTTGTAATGTATATAATTATTTCATATCTAATGTAATGTAATCCCATTAAGCAATGTAATGTCATCAATTAATCAATCACTTGGGGTCACACCAGTGTAAAGTGGACCCTAATGACTTCTGAGTTATATCTGTCTCTGTATAGACACCGAGACACCCACAGGGAGAAGACAGATGACATGAAGGACCCATCTACAAGTAAAGCAGTGCTGAAGCTCTACAGGAGAAATGGTGATAGAGGCTCCAGAAGGAATCAGCATGGCCTGATTTGGACTTTTAGCCTTAGGAATGGGAAGAAAATAAATTTCTGTTCTTTAAACCTTCCCACTTGTGGTATTTCTGTTACAGCAGCACTAGGCTACTAAGACACGTAGATAAACAAAAAAACCAAACTCATTGCCATTGAACCCTCCTTGGGTTTCCAAGGCAGTATCTCTGCGGAAGTAGATTGCCCAGTCTTCCTTCTGAGGAGTGGCTGGTGGGTTTGAACCTCCAGCCTTCTGGTTAGCAGTCAAATGCCTTAGGCACTACACCATAAAGTAGAGGGTCAGCAAAAAAGAAGAAGATCCTCAACAAGATGGATTGACACAGTGGCTGCAACGATGAGCAAGGATTGTGTATAGCAAGGATTCTGAGGATGGCGCAGGACCTGACAGTGTTTTGTTCTGTTATACATTATATACGTGCATCTGTTATAGGGTCGCTACGAGTTGGAGCCAACTTGACGGCACCCAACAACAACAAGGCACATTTGAGTCAGGAATGGAAATAAGCAATGAAAGCATCATTTGAGAAGAATCACAATTGTACTGAATTGACTTTTGTTTGGTGAAAACTAATAGTCCTGACCATATTTTGTTTGTTATGTGTCAGGCAGTGTTCTAAACCCTTGACCTATAATCACAGTCAAATAACCAATCCAAACTCACTGCCATCAAGTCATTTCCAACTCATAGCCACCCCCATTTGGTTTCCAAGATTGTAAATCTTTACAGAAACAGACTGTCCCATCTTCCTTCCAGGAAGCAGCTGGTGGGTTTGAGCCACCAACCTTTTGGTTAATAGCCAAATGCCTTAACCACTACATCATCAGAGCACCTATAATCCTGTAATCACTGTAGTAGGTGGAATAAAGCCATTGCCATGGAGTCAATTTTGACTGCATATGGTGGTGGTGTTAGGTGCCATCAAGTCAACTCCAACTCATAGAGACCCTATGTACAACAGAATGAAACACTTCCCGCTCATGAGCCATCCTCACAATCCTTGCTCTGCTTGAGCCCATCATTGCAGCCACTGTGTCAATCCATCTCATTGAGGGTCTTCCTCTTTTATGCTGACCCTCTACTTCACCAAGCACAATATCCTTCTCCAAGGAATGGTCCCTTCTGACAACATGACCAAAGTAGGTGAGACAAAGTCTGGGCATTCTCACTTCCAAGGAGCATTCAGTTTCCACTTCTTCCAGGACAGATTTGTGTGTTCTTCTGCCAGTCCATGGTATTTTCAGTATTCTTCACCAACACCACAATTCAAAGGCACAACTCCTCTTTAGTCTTCCTTATTGATTGTTCAGCTTTCACATGCATATGAGGCAATTGAAAATACCACGGCTTGGGTTAGGTGCACCTTAGTCTTCAAAGTAACATCTTTGACCCCATATATTGTTGTTGTTGTTATGTGCCGTCAAGTCGGACCCGATTTATAGCGACCCCTCCTTGGGTTTCCGAGGCAGTATCACTATGGAAGTAGATTGTCCCATCTTCCTTCCGAGGAGTAGCTGGTGGGTTTGAACCACCAGCCTTCTGGTTAGCAGTCAAGTGCCTTAGGTACTATGCTACCAGAGCTCCTTTTACCCCATA
>NW_006921665.1:3505379-3550722 GCF_000298275.1 Orycteropus afer afer | reverse complement strand
ACCTTCCTTCCGAGGAGTGGCTGGTGGGTTTGAACAGCCAGCCTTCTGGTTAGCAGTCAAGTGCCTTAGGCACTATGCTACCAGAGCTCCTAGAACCTCTCAAATATTCATATCCACCCAGAAACTCAGAATATGACTTTATTTGGAAATAAGGTGTTTACAGATGCAATTAAGGTAAGGATGAAGATGACCTTATACTAGATTAGAAATAAAACAAACCTATTGGCATCAAGTTGATTCCAATGCATGGTGAACTGCTCCATAGGGTTTTCAATGGCTATTATGTCATGGAGCTCTGGTGTAATGCCTAAGGCATTTGAATGCTAACCAGAAGGTTGGCGGTTCAAACCCATCAGCCACCCCTTGGAAAGAAGACTGGGCAATCTACTTCTGTAGAGATACCGCCTCAGAAACCCAAAGAGGGGTCAACTATGAGTGTCAGAACCAACTCAACAGCAGTGAGTTTGGTTTTTAATGTTAAGGAAGTAGGCTTTTGTTTGTTTGTTTAATTTTGTATGGTCATCTAGGTGAAAGTTTACAAGGCAAATTGGCTTTCCATTCAAAATTCATACATTTTAATTTGTGACATTGATTGTAATTCCCATAATATAATGACACTCTTCCCACTTCCTCCCTGTTTCCAATTTCCATTCGTTCTTTTTTCTATCCTTTCCTGCCTTCTGAGCTTTATCCCTGGGCAAATGCTGCCTCTCTGATATCATGTGTTTGGTTGTTCCAGGGAGTGCATACCTCCCTGGTGTAACTGTCCACCTTATAGGCCTATCCATTATTTGGCTGAAACTCAAGCCACACAGGTGAGTTCTGTTCCAGCCTTAAGAGTGTCGAAGGGCCATAGTCTCAGGGGTTCCATCAGTCTCTATCATACCAGTAAGCCTGGTCTTTTTCATTATTTGAGTTTTTCTCCTTCTCTATCCAGGATCTCCTATTGTGATCCCTTCAGAGTATTTGGTGGTGGTAGCCTGGCACCATCTAGTTCTTCTGGTCTCAGATTATGGAAATAGATTGCCAGGACTTTCTTCTGAGGTGCTGATGGATGAATTCAAACCACCAACCTTTTGGTTAGTAGCCAAGCACAAACCATTTGTGCCACCCAGGGACCTAACTAGTTTAGGGTGGGCCCTAAATACAATTAGAGTGTTCTTATGAAAGTTAGAAATGGGTACACAAAGACAGAAGAGAAGAAGACTGTGGGAAGATGAAAGTAGTCAGAGATTAGAGAATGCCAAGAGCCACCAGAAGCTGGAAGAAGCAAGGAAACATCCTCCTCTAGAGCTTTTGGAGGGAGCATGGCCCTGCTGATGCCCTGAATTTGAATTACTAGCCTCCAGAAATATGAGAATGTAATTTTCCAATGAATACAATCACTTAATTTTCACATAAAAGCTGTCTATGTTTAAAAAGTAGTTTGGTAATCTCAGGTTTTTTGGATGCATCTCCTAGCTTTCCCCCAAAGCATGTACATCTCCCACTATTCACTCCACCTTAGACTTTTCACTGCCAAGTTACCTCAGAGACCCTTCCTGTGTAGTGGGAAAGCCCTCCAAACACATGGGATGGTGAACTTAGCCCCAGCTTATCTCTGTGCACAACTCTCCTCTCCGCTAATTGCATTTTATCTTTGAAATTGTAAAAGAGGAGTCTGGTGCTGAGAATGATCTTGTATGAGAGGAGAAACACCCAGTCCAGGGAGAGGAGCAGGATGGGCCAGGGAGGGACATGACAGGGACTCAGCTTCTGCTGTGTGTGAGCCTTAGACAAGCAGTAACTGTTCTCATTTCTCCTTCCTATAGGCATATCGGAACTGGTACATTCAAAAATTGTATTACTACTCATGTTTGCAGAGTCTCTTAGTAAAGCAGCTTTGATTTTCAATCTCATACAAAACCAAAAAAAAAAAAAAAAAATCCACTCTATTGTGTGTTGAATTGTGTACCCCTAAAATATGTATTGAAATCCTAATCTCTATGCCTGTGCATATAAAGAACCATGGTAGTGCCATAGTTAAGTGCTTGGCTGCTAACCAAACCCATCAACAGCTCTGTAGGAGAAAAATCCTGGCAATCTGCTCCCATAAAGATTATAATCTTGGAAAACTAGCAGGCAGTTCTACTCTGTGACATAGGGTCACTGTGAGTTGGAATCGACTCTACGGACACACAACAACAACATATCTGTGGATATTATTCCATTTGGGAATAGGCATTTTTTTATGTTAATGAGGCCATATCAGTGTACAGTGTGTCTTAAACCAACCATTTTTGAGATATGGAGGGAGCAGATTAGGCACAGAAGCAAGCAAGCATGAAAGGGGGGGAAGATAGATGTCACGTAGAGATCTCCAAGGAACCCAGAAAGCCAAAGCTAGAGAAGCTGAGACAAAGATTTTCCCAGAGCTGACACAGAGAGCTCTCCCCTAAAGCCAGTGCCCTGACATCAGCCTTCTGCTCTCTTGAACTGTGAAAAAATACATTTCTGTTCTTTAAAGCCACTCACTTCTGGTATTTCTGTTATAGCATCTCTAAGAAACCAAGACACCTCTGGCTGCTTTGTTTGCTCCTCATTTCATGATTCTGCAAGACCGGCAGTAGGTTCTGGAAATTGCTCCATTGGGTCTCCTAATGTGCCACTTTCCCCCACCTCCTGGGAGATCCTGGTGGTGACCATGCTTGGAGGATAGTCCTACTTACTGACTGGGTTGCTGAGCATTGTGCATGCTCTGGTACAGAAGGTGCAGAGCAAACTAGAACAAAGCTGGTTACAGAGCCCCACAGCCCAAATATGTCCTCTGAGCAAAGTGGAGAAAGATACCCCTTCTGCCAGCAGCTACAGCCCCACTCCAGGGCCTAAGGCTTGGCTAGGGAAGCAGGGGCTGCATTTCATCTCTCATTCACTCCCCAGTGCTGGATGCAAAATTGGCCTCACCATCTCTGGCTATGATGTAAGACTGAAAATTCAGGCTATGACATGGATGAACCTTGAAAACATTATGCTGAGCAAAGTAAGTCAGACACAAAAGGACAGATATTGTATGATCCCACTTATTGTTGTTGTGTTGTTATGTGCCGTTGAGTCGGCCCCGACTCATAGCGACCCCTCCTTGGGTTTCCGAGGCAATATCACTACGGAAGTAGGATTGCCCAACCTTCCTTCCGAGGAGTGGCTGGTGGGTTTGAACCGCCAGCCTTCTGGTTAGCAGTCAAGTGCTTTAGCCACTATGCTACCAGAGCTCCTTATACTTATATTAAATAGTAAATTATATAGATCAAAGTATTAGTGCTTATGAGGAGTGAAAGGGGGGTTGGAGAAAGGAGGAGTCACTCCTTTGAGGTTCTGCTAATGGTGATGGGATGATTTGGAAAAGGACAGTGGTGATGCTTGCCCAACATGATGAATGTAATCAATGCCACTGAGTTATACATGCAAAAATTGCTGAATTGGCAAGTGTTTTGTTCTCTCTATATATCTATATTATATCTATATCTGTATCTGTTGTTGTTATTGTTATGTGCTGTCAAGTCGGAACCTACTCATAGCGACCCCTCCTTGTGTTTCCAAGGCAGTATCACTATGGAAGTAGATTGCCCAACCTTCCTTCCAAAGAGTGGCTGGTGGGTTTGAACTGCCAGCCTTCTGGTTAGCAGTCAAGTGCCTTAGGCACTATGCTACCAGAGCTCCTATATCTATATCTAGATATCTAGATATAAAAATATATGTTGTTGTTGTTGTTATGTGCTGTCGAGTCCGACCCGACTCATATATAGATATATAGATATAGATTACCACAATTTAAAAAGAAAGAGAGAACAAAAGAGAGAAAGGTAAAATTCCTTTCCTTCTTTGCAATCTCATTAGCAGATTACCTGTGATACCCATCATGTTCTGGTTTCCAAACCCAACTCGCTGCCATTGAGTCAGAATTGACTTTATGTCTTTACTGATGCAGACTGCCTCACCTTTCTTCCTTAGAGCGGCTGGTAGGTTTGAATAACCAAACTTTTGGTTAGCAGATGAATGCCTTAACCACTACACCACCAGAGCTCCTTCACATTCTGGTTTAGTGCTTATTTAATAATACCAAAACCAAACTTGCTGCCCAGTCAATTCTGACTCATAATGACCCTATGGGACAAGAGCAGACCTGTTGCCTAGGGTTTCCAAGACTGTAATCTTTATGAAAGCAGACTGCCTCATCTTTTTCCCACAGAGAGGTTGGTGGGTTTGAACCACTGACATTTTGGTTAGAAGCCAAGCACTTTACCACTGTGCCATGAGAGCTCCATTATTCAATAATTAAACTGTTTCATTTCTCAAAAGAAATTAAAGTTAAATATCATGTGTTGTCTTAACATCTGGTAAAAATCAAGAGGGCCTTGAATGGCCTAACCAAAAGTTCCCTTCCCCACTCAGCTCCCATGGATAATGTCCTCTAGCCAAACAACACACCTTATCAAACAAACCTGGAACAGTTCCTGCTTATCTTTGAATACAGGCAGTCCCTGGATTACAAACAATATCCATCCCTAACTGTGTCTAAGAATTTGTAGGTCAGTCAGAACAGGTGCATACAGTTCTTATTTTGCCTTACTTTAGTGCAAGAAAAGGAGCTCTGGTGCTGTAGCAGTTAAGGCATTTGGCTGCTAATCAAAAGGTCAGTAGTTTGAACTCACCAGCTGCTCCACGGAAGAAAGATGATGCAGCCTACTTCCATAAAGATTTACAGTCTTAGAAACCCAATAGGGGTTGCTATGAGTCAGAATCAACTCAATGGCAGTTAGTTTGGTTTTGATGTAGAGCAGGAAAAGGCTCGAAGCCTCTTCAACAATTTAAAAGCTCCATGTGCCGCAAGTGAAGGTGATAGTGATAGAGAATTTGTTGCCAGTAGAGGATGGTTCAATAGTTTCAAAGTGAGGACAAAGGTATATAACATTAAAGGGCAAGTAGGAGTTGCCTGTAAGTTGGACATTTGTAACCTGGGGACTGCCTGTACTAGATTTCCATTCCCAAACAGCCCATGGAGTTATTTTAACAAGTCAATCACATCCTCCTTTGGGAATCAGGGTCACCCCACCTGCTTGTTACCACAACGCCCGCTTCCTATAGGTTCACTCTGTTCCTGAGGGCAACCCCCCTGAATGCCCCTTTTTGGCATGCAGTTTCCTCTTCCCCCAGGCTGTGAATACCAAAACCAAACCAGCAGTCATTGACTCAACTCTGACCTATGGTGACCCCATGTGTACAGAGCAGCCCTGTGCTCTGTAGGGTTCTCAAGGCTGTGACGGTTTGGAAGCAGATTTTTTGCCAGGCTTTTCCTTCCAGGTACCTCTGGGTGGGATTGAACTGCCAATTTTTCAGTTAGCAGTCAAGTGCTTAACAGTTTGAACCCCTCAGAGACTCAGCTTTGAGTACATGTGACAGTAAACTGCTGTCATTGTCATCTGTCCAGTGTTCAGTGTCGGGTGTCATGTTTAAAATACAGTTTTAGGATCCTTTTTGAGAATAAATTGTCAGGGTATTATTTAAAAAAAAAAAAAACAACCCACTGCCATCGAGTCAGATCTGACTCATAGTAACCCCTCCTTGGGTTTCCGAGGCAGTATCACTATGGAAGTAGATTGCCCAACCTTCCTTTCAAGGAGTGGCTGGTGGGTTTGAACTGCCAGTCTTCTGGTTAGCAGTCAAGTGCCTTAGGCACTATGCTACCAGAGCTCCTATTTAAAATACCATTCTGTGAAAAATAATCAAGTTGAATTTTTTTTAAAAAAAAAACAACTCACTGCCTTCAAGTTGATTCCAACTCATAGTGATCCCCTTTGGGTTTCCAAGGTGGTAATTCTTTATCAAAGTAGATTGCCCCATCTTCTTTCTGAGGAGTGGCTGGTGTGTTTGAACCACCAAACTTTTGGTTAGCAGCTAAATACCTTAGGCACTGCACCTGCTATAAACTCAGTCCTGATTCATGGCGACCCCATGCACAATGGAGTGAAATACTGCTTGATCCTGCACTATCCACACAATTGGTTGCAGATCAGACCATTTTGATCCATAGGCTTTTCATTGGCTGATGTTCAGAAGTAGATGCCAGGTCTTTCTTCCTGATCTATCTTAATCTGGAAGCTTGACTGAAACCTGTTCAGCATCACAGCAACTAGCAAGCTTCCACTGACAGACAGGTGGTAGATGCACATGAGGTGTGCTGGCTGGGAATCAAACCCTGGTCTGGTGCATGGAAGGTGAGAATTCTACCACTGAACTATCACTGCCCTCTCAAGTTGAGTTAATGGATAAGAAAAATAAAATCAATAAATTCAGTCTCCACCTTCTGTAGGAATGTTCAGTAAGTCTTTGCTCTTGTTGCCAATGGTGATTACCTTTCACCTCCAAGCATAGTCCAGTCATTTCTTCCCCACGTCACAGGCCCCCAGAAGCCCTTGGCATGACAGGGCAATTGAAGGAGAAGTAGGGCTATGGAGTTAGGGAACCAGAACTCTTGCTGGCTTCCTCCTTTAAGAAACTGATGACTCTGAGTGTGTTCCTAACCTTGCTGAGCCTCAGCTTCCTCTGCAGTTAAGTGACAACCTTGGTCTATTAATCTCATGGTGCTTTTCAAGGCCAGCTGTCCTGTGAATTGTACACAGTATATCTATTCTGTAAAGTCTTAAGGCCATTCATCCAGTCTTCTACCCAGCCAAGTCTGGTTACTTTAGCAGAGGTGGGAATGGTCTTCTTTGTGTTGGCTAATTTATCCCAATCTATGGTGAGCCCTTGGGAGCTCTGGGTAGCTTAGTGCCTAAGGCACTTGACTGCTAACCAGAAGGCTGGCAGTTCAAACCCACCAGCCACTCCTTGGAAGGTAGGTTGGGCAATTTACTTCCATAGTAATACTGCCTCAGAAACCCAAGGAGGGGTTGCCATGAGTCAGGTCTGACTAGATGGCACACAACAACAACAACGTGGTGAGCCCTCAGTGGGCTGGGACTTTGCTCCCTCATTTATTATCTGTAGGCATCAGAGGGGATACATCTCTGGTCTTACACATTTTGCAGAGATGGCAGAGTTTAACTACCTGCACTCAATCTTATCTTCCTTATCTCCATACCCTGGGGCTTCCTGGTCAGAGCTCCCTTCCATGGATAATTCTGAGTCAGCTTGGCTAACCTGTGGTACCCAGGTGTTTGGTCAAACACTAGTCTAGATGTTGCTGGGAAGGTGTTTTGTAGTTGAGATTTAATATCTATAATCAGTTTACTTTAAGTAAAGGAGATTGTTTCTGGGAGTTTCTATGGAGTTCATTCCTACTCATGGCGACCCCATGTGGGCTGAATAGAATTGCTCCACAGGGTTTTCAAGACCTTTGGGAAGAAGATCACTAAGTCTATCTTCTGAGGAGCATCTGGATGGGTTCAAATCACCATACTTTTGGCTAGTAGCCAAATGCTTAACTTTTTTTGTCACTCAGGGAAGGACTTTAAACCAATCAACTGAAGGCCTTAAGAGCAAAAACTGAGGTTTCCCAGAGAAGAGGAAATTCTGTCTCAAGGCTGGAACTACCTGAACTTCCAACTTGCTGATCTGCCCTACAGACTTTGTACTCAAGACTGCTATAGCTTCCAGCCTGCTACTTGACCTATAGACATTGTTCAGACTTGCCAGCCACCACAATCAGTCATATGAGTCAGATGTTAGATACATACACACACACATATGTGTGCGTGTGTGTATGTGTGTATCATATACATATATCATATATATTGCTTGGCTGCTAACCAAAAGGTTAGTGGTACAAGCCCACCAAGTGGCTCTGCAAGAGAAAGACCTGGTGATCTGCTCCCAGAAAGAGTACAACAAAGAAAATCCTATGGGAGTAATTCTGCTTTGTCATAAGGGGTCACCATGAGTTGGAATTAACTCAAAGACACCCAGCAACAACCACTTACCTATCTACTTACCTGCCTGTCTGCCTGCTGCCTGCCTGCCTACCTATCTACTTCTATCTATCTATCTATCTATCTATCTATCTATCTATCTATCTATCTATCTATCTCTATTAATCATCTATCTATTGAATTTATCTATCATCCTCTATTTATCTATCTACCTTATTGGTTTCAGTCTCTGGAGAAGTCTTACTGATATACCCTAACCCCAAAAGAAGTTCCATCCACCTTCTAAAAGTATCAGAGTGATATTAAGATAACATACACCACTAATCGTGATAAATGCTTTAATTTTAAAAAAATACAATGAAGATAAGCTGTCTTATCCAATGAACATAAAATAGCGCATGCTGTTGTTGTTAGGTGCCATCAGTGCAGCCTCAACTTCTTCCTTCAATACCATTGATTCTTGATCGTATACCACCTCCTGAAATGGATAAATATTGACCAGTTCTTTTGGTACAGTGACTCTGTGTATTCCTTCCATCTTCTTTTGATGTTTCCCGCATCATTCAACATCACATGCAAAATATTAAAATGCTTAGAACAGTACCTGGCACATAGCAAGTACTCCATGTTTATTAAATCAAATTTGAAAATATGAAACAAGTATTTGAAAATTTGTGGTTCAATTCATCTCCCCCTCACCCCTCCCACCCCCAGTGCATTCTTTTAAGTCAATTAGCATGTGAGGGAGAAAGAGAAAAGTGGTCTGAGGAGAGAGGGGCAGTGAGCTGGGTGACTGCTCCTTCAAGGACAGAGCAGATGAAATCTCATGGAATCTCCCTTTGCTGTAAAACTTGCGGGAATCCAAATGGGGGAAAGTGAGCCAGTGACAGAGGGCCCATCTATGGGCCTCACACATCAGTGTCAGTCTGTCACTGTGGGTCACCCTGTGCATCATACGCTCTCTAGGTCCCTCTCCAAGCCCATGCTCCCTCGACTCCCTCTCCCTCAAGATGGGCAATGCGACTCCCTCTCCCTCAAGATGGGCAATCTGAACCAGGGTGCTGGCAGAGGGACCCTGGGATGCCAGCTGTCATAACTGCACTTGCAGCAGCCCTGAGCCCCCCAAAACAGTGCTCAAAACATTATGTATTAAAAAAAAAAAAAAGCATATTGCTGATTCCAACTCATGGTGACATGGTATGTTAGAGAGCACAATCAAGAATCAAGTGCCACAGGATTTTCTTTGCTGTAATAATCTTTACAGGAGCAGGTGGCCAGGCCTTTCTTCCAGAGTGCCACTGAGTAGGTATGAACTGTCAACCATTAGTAACCAAGAGCTTAACCCTTTGCATCACCCAGGGACCTTGTTTTGTGTTTAGAGTCTACATTTTGGAGGAACAGTCCATAGATTTCATTAGATTTTCAAAGTATCTGTGACCCAAAGAATCACTAATCTCAAGGATTACAGTAATGCAGAGGTCTGGCCCAGAAATGTCCTAACCAGAACCCCAGCTCCCAAGCACACACAGGAACCACTGTTCATTACACAAAATGAGATCTGGCATTGTGCTTCGCCAAATGCATCTGTTTGAGGATGGCCAACAATGAGTATGTGTTGCTTTTCATTCATATTAAGTGCAAGTTGTTTTTAAAATTATATTTTATTTAAATATTCAACACTCATCAGAGAACAACCAAGCAGGTGAGCTTTCAGGATGTCACATATACCTCTGAAACTACAGTTGGAGCTGGAGAAGAAGCGGGGGCACTCGGGAGTATGCACTCTCTACGATTCTCTCTAACACAAGCTTTCTTCTACCTGCTGTGAGCTGCTCCTTCTAGAAGCATCCATTTCCATGCCCAATTCTTTTTGCATTTTCCATCTGTGAGGAAAGATTCCCAGCCAATCCTGTGTGTGGAGAGGAAAAGTAGGTCTGTCCTGAGGCAGGGTGAGAGGCACGTCACTTCAAAAGGCCCTGTCACCTTGATCGCAGATGTTGCCTCTTGCCCACAGCCACTCCTTCCCTGGGCAATTGTGGTAGTGGATGTACCCCTCCCTCCAGCCAAGATTCCTGAGAGCCTTCTCCTTGATATAAATCCTGAAGCAGAAATTTTTTCTCCTCCAACTCAATCTTGTAGGAAGTGAGTTCTTAGTGAGTTCTTTCTAGATTGAGACATGTGAGTGGAAAGTGTGTGTGTGGGGGGAGTAGGTGAGTGAAGGATGAGAGTAAGGGAGGAGCAGGAGGCAGGAGGACAGAGCCATACAGTAAGGACAGAGATGACAAAGGCAGAAATGGTCCTGTCTTACAACAACAGGAACAATGTGCTTGTGACAAACATAACTCCTTTACGTTTAGTCCTGTACATTACATGTATTACCTGGAGGTCTACTTCAGGAGCCACTGAAACCCTACAGAGCACAGCTCTGCTCTGACACACATGGGATTGCCATGATTCAGGATCAACTCAACAGCAACTGGTTTTTTTTTTTTAAGCATTTTATTATGCTTTAGGTGAAAGCTTACAAAACAAAATACTTTTCCACCCAATAATTTATAGACAAATTATTCTATGATATGGCTTGCAATCCCCACAATGTGTCAGTGCTCTCTCCACTTCTACCTGAGTTCTGAATTTTTCTTTTTTTTTAATGTTGAGGAATTTCCCTTCTATTTCTGTTTTGCTGAGAATTTTTATCGGGAAAGGGTGTTGGATTTTACCAAATGTCTTTTCTGCATCAATTGAAATGATCATGTAATTCGTTTCCTTTGTTTTATTGATATGATAAATTCTGTTAATTGATTCTCTAATGTTGAATCATCCTCACATCCCTGGTATGAATCCCACTTGATCATGATTTTTTTTTTTTTTTTTTCGATATGTTGAATCCTGTTGTCTAGGATTTTGTTGAGAATTTTTGTGTCTATATTCATGAGTGATATTGGTCTATAATTTTCTTTTTATTATCTTTGGCTTTGGTATCAGGGTTATGTTTGTTTAACAGAATGAAATAACTGGTTTGATTTTTTACATTAATTAGGATATTGATTCTGCTACTTTAACAAAGACCAACTTACAGTCTTAAAGAGAGTAACATTAATTTCTTTTGCCTATAAAGTCTGAGCTAGTGGGTAATCCAGGAGGGTGGGAGAGACTCCACTTTGTGACACTGCCCAGGGACCCAGACTCTTGTTGCTTTGCCATCTGTGAGGGTGCTGTCCTTTCTCAGAGTCAAAGCTGGATCACCACCTTCATCCACATCCCAGCCACTGAGAAGAGGGCAAGGGGAAGACAGGAACACATCCTTTCCTCTTCAAGAGTTATGCAGAAGTTGAACCCATTACTTCTAATTCTTTTGGCCAGAACTTAGTCACATGACTTTCCTAGGTGTAAGCGAGTCTAAGAAATGTAGCTCCTACTCTCAGAGGCCAACATCTCAGGATTCTGCTAAAATTAACAAGGCAAAGATAGATATTTGGGAATAACTGACAGTCTAAAATGATTTTAGAAAACTAGTGTCATTAATCCACCCTTTACTTTTTATAATAGGAAAAACAAACAAAAATTGGACCCATACAATAAAGACTATAAGAGGCATGTGATTAGAAAAATCAGACTGTCAAGCAGGGGTTGTCCAGTTTAAGCAGCTACGGAGTTCAGGAGGAAGGCTTCATCTCAGGTAGGTGTGCATTGGGTTGGTCTACAGCTAGTTGATTCTCAATGACATAACATGCTCTGTAGCTCTCCAGAATCCGGGCCTGGAAATATGCTTTGTCCTTCTCCTGCCAGGTGTCGGACTCAATGTACATGTTGAAGGGGTCGTGGGAGTGCTCCAACTTCTTGGAACGGATATAGCTCAGCATGATGCCCACGGTGAAGAAGCCAAAGAAGCCAAGCACAATGAGAATGTAGAGCACCTCCAGTTCACTGTCCTCACTGATGGTGGACCAACGGGGCAGGCCAGACACGTTGCCATCTTGTGGAACTGCTTCCTGCCACTGCTTGGTCAGAAAGGGCATTACAGTTGTGGTATTTGGTGGAACCATCCCGAGTTTCAAGGGTCCACTGATGGAGAATGAACTTTCCAGGAAAACGTTCTACAAAAAAAGTACAACCTGAAATAAAAAACTACACATTGGCCAAAACACACTTATATGCACACACACATGTACTAACAACAACAACGATGACAAAAGTTACCATTGAGTTGACTTCTATTCACAGGGACCTCATGAGTTACAGAATAGAACTGAGCTCCATAAGGTTTCCTTGGCTATAATCTTTACTAAAAGAAGCCCTGGTGGGTCGTGGTTAAGTGCTTGGATGCTGACTGAAAAGGTGGCAATTTGAATCCACTCAGCAGATCCATGAGAGAAGGACTTGCTTCTGTAAAGATTATTCCATATCATGACCACTGCCACTGAGTCGATTCTGACTCTGAACAACACATAGATACACTCCTTGGAGAGAACAATCATGGAAGAAAGAAGGGCTGCTCATGCATAGGGAGACAGCTCAGGGGGCAGGAGTGCATGGAGGGATGGACACAGAGAAGAGGTAACTATCGGGAGGAAGTGGGAGGGGAGATGTTGCATTGTGGTAAATTGGGGTCAATGTCATGAGACAAAGTGTATGTGAACTGCTGTATGGAAAGTGAATTTGCTCTGTAAATTTTCACCCAAATCACAATAAAAAAATAAAATAATAATAATAATAAAAAAAACACAGAACAGAGTAGAACTGCCCAGTGGCATTTCCAAGGAAGCAGATTGCCTCATCTTTCTCCTGTGAAGCAGCTGGTGGGTTCCAACTGCCGACCTTTTGATTAGCAGCCAAATGCTTTAACCATTGTGCAAGTGACTTCCTTCTTATAAAGATTACAGCTTAGAAAACCTTATTGCGGCTGTTCTATTGTGCTACATGGGGTTGCAATGAATTGAAAATCAATGGCACCTAACAACAATCTTTATGGAAGCAGATCATGGTACTGTTGAAGGGTTCAAATGGTCAACCTGTTGGTTAATAGCCAAGAGCAAACCATTTGCACCCCCAGGGACCTATACATACATGCACACAATTTTTTAAAATCTCAGGGGAGAGAGGTAAGCTTAAGTATTGTGTCATATTTGACCAGCATACTGTCTGTCCTCTCTTAATTGATCAAATGATGCATGGATTTCTGTTTATTTCCATTCACTACTCTCACCAGCATGTCAGTAAGAGAACCATCAGAATGAGTCCCTTTAATATGTGCATTGTGTTATATGTGTGTATCTTAGTTTAAGTAAATGGTATTGGGTTGTATATCTCACTCTTTTTCCTTTTTTATTCACCACTGTGTTTTTCATGTAAGGAGCCCTGGTGGCACAATGTTTAAACATTTGGTTGCTAACTTTAAGGTCAGTGGCTTGAACCCATTAGCTGCTATATAGGAGAAAGATATGGCAGTCTCCTTCAGCAAAGATTTACAGTCTTGGGGGCAACCCTATGGGGCAGCTCTACTCTTCCTAAAGGGTCGTTATGAATTGGAATCGACTTGACTGTAATGGTTTGGTTCTTGTGTGGTCCACTCTTCCTGCTCTTTGTGCCACACTCCTTTACTTCAAACAGCTGAGTAGAGTCCATGGTAAGTAGCACCCATTTCTTTCTCTATCCACTCTCCCGGAAATGGACACTGCTATGACTGCTAAATCTATAAACAAGCATCCTTACCAGTGTCCTCCAATGCAACCCCCAAAAATCACACATTTCACACAGTTCATGCCAATGGCTTATATGACTATCCATATGGAGGAGGTCTACTTTACCATAGAACATCCCTCTAGGGGCAACTCTATGTGTTTGAATGGAAAACTTACCCTATTACATGGCAGCCTTTGCAATGACTCTGGCAACATTTCACACAGAGCTCCCCTGTAAGGGGTCAGTGTGAAGCTTTACCCCTGTCTGCCTACTGCCTTCTATTGAATGGCTAACAAGAACCTTGCACAAAGTGACATTTTCCCCATCATTTTACTGGCACTGTCCCTGAACATCTGTAGTAAGCCTGGAAATTATAATATTGTCTCCAAATAGTTCTAGAATTCCATCAGTAGTTTTGTGAGCTCTAAAAAGTGCATCTAGATAGCCTCCAGATCATTGATAAGCTAAAACAGGTTTCTTTCTTTTATTTTTGGCAAGTGTTAGCTTCTACCCTCTGTTCCTGCTGGGAAACAAAAGGTCAAGTTGATAAGGCCACACTCTAAACTCAACACAGAAGGGGCAACCTGGGAAGTTATCAGGTTTAACTGGTTTTATTCATTTCTTGAGACCTTCAAATTAGTTGGGTACAGCATAAACTTGAGGGCAAAGGGTGTGGCTAGAAAGTTTCTAGCAGAAAGACTGTGGAAGAGGAACTCTAATAGATATTTGGGCAGCTTACCACTGTCTAACACTGACCCGGAGGACTGATTTCCATCCACATGAGACCTAGAACTACTTCTTCATTGAAAAAAAAAAAAAAAAAGCCATTGAGTCTATCCTCACTCACAGTGACTCCATATGTTTCAGAGTAGAACTTCCCTCCATAAGGTTTTCATCACTATATCACTATGACCTTTCAGAAGCAGATTTCCAGGCCTTTCTTCCAAGGCACCTCTTGACAGGTTTAAAGCACAACCTTTTAGTTAGCACCCCAAAGCTTAACCACTAGTGCTACCCTGGGACTTCACCTAAAAACCAAAAACCCACTTCCCTTGAGTTGATTCTGAGTGGTTAAAGCATTTGATTGCTAACCCAAAGGTTGGCAGTTTGAACCTACCAGCCATTCATGGTAGAAAGATGAGGCAATCTGCTTCCATAAAGATTTACAGCCTTGAAAACCCTATGGGGCAGTTCTACTCTGTCCTATAGGATTGCTGTGAGTCAGGACTTCATATAGTTGACCCAATTTTAAAACTTATACCTAATCCAGCATCAGGTGAATACTTTAGCACCTTCCCCAGCCCCCTCTTCCTTCATCCATGCCTTAAATGTTGATGTGCCTCAAAATTCTGTCTTTGGCCTCTTCTCACTCTACACTCTCCCTGGGTGATTGCTCTTGCTCCTTCTGGTTCACCCACATAGTCATGACTGTCAACTCCATGTATCTCGCCCAGGCCCTGCCTCTGAGCACTGTGTCTAACTACCTGCTGTGAGGCATTCAGGCCACCTACAAAGTTAGGAGGGACAGTGTCCACAAAAGTGCTTTCATTTCTGACACCAACTGCAAATTTGGGGGTTCCCAAGACTACCCTCAGTTTTAATATTCTAGGAGGTTTCATAGAACTCACTGAAAGTTGTTATACTCACACTTATGGTTTATTACAGGGAAAGGATAAAAATTAAAACGAACTAGGGAAGAAGTCCAGAGTTTTTACTAGGGCTTAACTACATGGGCATGATTGACTGATTGCCCATGTAGTTGATCTCAGTCTGTCAGGTCCACTTATATTGAATGATCCAAAGCCTCCACCCTAAGTCACATGGTTGGTCTTACTTACAAGACCAGCCTCCACCCTACATAATTTTGTTACACTATCAATGTGATTCAAGACCCCCGAGCAAACAAAGTCACTCCCATCAGACATAACATTGCAAGAGCTTAGAGATCACTTCCCAGGAGCCAAGGGCAAAAGCCAAACCTCTTTTTGGGCTAAGTTAAATTCTTTACTACACACCCTCCAAGGAGACATTTCCCTTTGGCCATCTCCGAGCTCCTCAAAGTCAACAACCATCCCATACTGTTATTGCCTACTCTGTACCTCAGTGATCTGAATGACTATATTATCCACCCCAAAACCAGAGAGCCACCCCTACTGAAAATCTGATTATGCTGGTCTCCTACTCAGAGGTTTCCCTGGCTCCTCCCCACTTTTGGATGATACTTCTAGTCTCCTGCACAAGTACAGGGCCTAATGATTGGGGCCCTGTCTCCCTACCTAGCCCATTTTCTCTAATGGGCCCAGGCCCTATTCTCTACCCATGCTGGCCACTTGCTGAACCCTGCACACACTGTTACATCATTGCTTATCTCCAGTACAAGCTGACTCTCCTTCTAAATGGTGCCTATCAAAACCAAACCAAACTAGTTGCTGTTAAGTTGATTCTAAATCACGGAGACCACACATGTATCAGTGTATAACTGTGTCCATAGGTATTTTTGTTTTAATTTATTCACTTTGCTTTTGTTGATGAGAATATACAAAGGTATATATATACACCAGTTCAACAGTTTCTACATGTACAATTCAGGGACATTGATTACATTCTTCAAGTTGTGCTACCATTCTCATCCTCCTTTTCTGAGTTGTTTCTCCTCCATTAACATAAACTCACTACCTTCTACTTTTCCTATCTAGTCTTTCGAGTTGCTGCTGTCAATGTGATCTCATATAGATAGATCTTGAAAGAGCACAGTGTTCAAGGCAGACGTTCTTTACAAGTAAAGCTAAACTATTGCTTGGTTTTAAGAAGACTTCAGGGGATATTTTTGGTTTAAAGATTATCTCATCCAGCCAGTTTTTCTAGTCTCATGGCAAAGAAGGTAGTTGTTCATGGAGGTAATTAGCCACACATTCCATATCCTCCTTATATTCCTGACCCTCCTTCTTCTTTTGTTGCTCCAGGAGAATAGAGACCAATCTTTGCGCCTTAGGTGACCACTTGCAAGATTTTAAGACCCCAGGTACTACACGAATATAGGATTTTCAAGAAATGACCTTTCAGAACTAGATCACTAGCTCTTTCTTCTGAGGCATCTCTGGGTGGGTTCAAACCACCAACATTTTGGTTAGTAGCTGAGTGCTCAACTGATTGCAGTGGTCATGTTTTACAACTCAGCTAGCATTCACCACGACCTTCACTATGCCCCCAAAGGATGCTGTGCTCCATGTCAACGTCACCACAGCCATGGTCTCTGTTCCTTCGCCCTCCCACCATCTACCTAGCCCAGTGCCAGGTATACAGTAACACAGGACATGTTCACAAACATTCATTGACAGTATGTCACTAAACCAAACCAAACCAAACTCACTGCCGTCGAGTCAGATCCAACTCATAGCGACCCCTCCTTGGGTTTCCAAGGTGGTATCACTATGGAAATAGACTGCCCAACCTTCCTTCCAAGGAGTGGCTGGTGGGTTTGAACCGTTGGCCTTCTGGTTAGCAGTCAAATGGCTTAGGCACTGTGCCACCAGAGCTCCTTTCAACTGGTTAAGACCTGCTTCTTGATAACCTGCTTACCCTAATTGTTGTTCTCAATTGCTGTCAAGTTGACTCTGACTCATGTCAACCCTGTGTATAACAGAACAAAATGGTGCCCATTTCTGTGCCATCTTCACGATTGCCCATCGTTGCAGTTGTTTTGTGAATCCATCTCATTGAGGGTTTCCCTCATTTCTATTGACCCTCTACTTTACTTTTCTAGTAACTGGTCTTTCCAGAGGACATGTCCAAAGTAAGCAAGCTGAAATTTTGCCATCTTTGCTTCTAGGGAGCATTCCAGTAGTATCTCTTCTAAGTCTGATTTATTTGCTCTTTGGACAGTCCATGGCATATTTAACACTCTAATTAACAGATGCCAATTAGCAAGCATCTGAGCTTTAGCTAACTCCCATTCCTAGAAGGACAATCATTCCCCACCCCAAACCTTTGTCTCAGAGCATATGAGTGGAGGAGCAAGAGCTCAGACTATAGAGCTCAGTCCCTGGTGGCAAAGATGGTCAAGTGTTCAACTACTAACCAAAAAGTTGGTAGCTTGAACTGACCCAGAGGTGTCTCACAGGTAGGCCTGATGATCTGCTTCTGAAATGTCACCGCCTTGAAAATCCTGTGGAGCACAGTTCTACTGTACACACATAGGCTCGGCATGAATCAGAATCAACTCACTGGCAACTAACAACAACAAAAACCCCCAGATTTTGATTCTGGCCCTGCTACAGTGTGGCTATGTGACCTGGGACAGGTTCCTTAGTCCTGCTGAGTCACATCTTTTCCCTTTTATAGAATGAGGAGAAATATCACCAATTTTAGTGGACCTATAGAATCAGGTGCACGGCATGGCTAGCAAGATGTGTAGTACTCAGTGTCCTGAATCCGAGTTTATTGGGCTTTCCACCTCATCAACAAATTGCAGCATGAGGATTTAGGGGTGTTGGAGTTTTAGCCTTAGCTCCTCCACTGCTGACCACAGTGGCTCCCTTCTTCACATTATATAGAAACCAGTCATAAATTAGAAGCCAAGGTTGTGGCTTTTCCTAACTTCTTGACATTTGACCCTGCACAGAGATTGTTAGGAGTTAAGCTGTATGTACGCAACAGAGACACCTAGCTACTGATTCTTACACAAAAAAATGGCATATAACCCTGTTTTAGAGGCAGTGAAGAAAACAAGATGTCATGAAAAAGACAGGAAAGAAAGAAAAGCCCAAAGTAAAGTATTATCATGAAATGTGCAAAGACTTGGAGTTAGAAAACCAGAAGGGAAGAACACACTCAGCATTACTCAAGCTGGAAAAACTGGAGAAAAAATTCAAGCCTTGGAGTGCAATATTAAAGGATTCTATGGGCGAAATATTGAATGATGTAGAAGCAACAAAAGAAGATGGAAGGAATACACAGTCACTGTACCAAAAATAATTGGTCATAGTTCAACCATTTCAGAAGGTAGCTTGTGATCAAGAACTGATGTTGCTGAAGGAAGAAGTCCAAGCTGCACTGAAACAAACCAAACCAAACTGACTGCCATTGAGTAGATTCAACTCATAGCAAATCCTCCTTGGGTTTTCAAGGTGGTATCTCTACAAAAGTACATTGTCCAATCTTCCTTCCAAGAAGTGGCTGATGGGTTTGAACCACCGGCCTTCTGGTTAGCAGTCAAATGACAGGCACTACGCCACCAGAGATCCCACTGAAGACATTGACCAAAAAAAAAAACAAAAAACAAAAACAAAAAACTCCAGGAATTGGTGGAATACAAATTGAGATGTTTCAACAAATGGATGCAACACTGGAAGTACTCACTCATCTATGCCAGGAAATTTGAAAAGATAGCAACCTAGCCAATCAACTGGAAGAAAATATTTTTGCCCATTCCAAAGAAAGGTGATCCAACAGAATGCGAAATTATCAAACAATATCATTAATATCACACTCAAGTAAAACTTTGCTGAAGATAATTCAGAAACTGTTGCAGTGGTACATCGAGAGGGAACCACCAGAAACTCAAGCCAGATTAAGAACAGGATATGGAACAAAGGATATCACTGTTGATGTCAGATAGAGCTTGGGTGAAAGCAGAGAATATTAGAAAGATGTTTACTTGTGTTTTATTGACTATGCAAAGGCATTCGACTGTGTGGATCATAAAAATTTATGAATAACATTTTGAAGAATGAGAATTTCAGAACACTTAATTGTGCTCATGCAAAACCTGTATGATGACCAAGAGGCAGTCGATCCATTAGAACATGGAGATACTGCAGGGTTTAAAATCAGGAAAGGTGTAAGTCATGGTTGTATCCTTTCACCATACTTAGTCAATCTGTGTGCCAAACAAATAATCTGAGAAGCTGGACTATATGAAGAAGAACACAGCATCAGGATTGGAAGATGATTCATTAACAACCTGTGATATGTAAATGACACAATCTTGCTTGCTGGAAGTGAAGAGAACTTGAAGCATTTACTGATGAAGATCAAAGACTACAGTCTTCAGAGCTGATTGTATCTCAACATAAAGACAACAAAAATCCTCACAACTGGACCAATAAGCAACATCATAATAAATAGAAAAAAGATTGAAGTTGTAAAGGATTTTATTTGGATCTAAAATCAACACCCATGGAAGCAGCAATCAAAAAATCAAATGACGTATTGCATTGGGCAAATCTGCTGCAAAAGACCTCTTAAAAGTGTTAAAAAGAAAAGATGTCACTTTGAGGACTAAGGTGTGCCTGACCCAAGCCATGGCATTTTCAATCACCTCTTATGCATGTGAAAGCTGGACAATGAATAAGGAAGACCAAAAAAAAAAAAAAAAAAAAGAGTTAACACCTTTGAATTGTGGTGTTGGCAAAGAATATGCCATGGACTGCAGAAGAATGAGAAAATCTGTCTTAGAAAAATTACAGCAAGAATTTTCCTTTGAAGCGAGGATGGTGAGACTTTGTCTCACATACTTTGGACATGTTATCAGTTGGGACCAGTCCCTGAAGAAGGACATCATGCTTGGTAAAGTAGAGGGTCAATGGAAAAGAGGAAGACACTCAATGAGATGGACTGACACATCACATGAGTGGCTGCAACAATGAGCTCACACATAGCAACCATTTCAGAGATGGTGCAGGACCAGGCAGTGTTTCATTCTGTTGTACATAGGGTTGCTGTGAGTAGGCACCAATGCAATAGCACCTAACAAGAACAGAGGCAATGGTGATTCAGTGGCAGAATTCTTGCCTTACATGCAAGAGACCCAGGTTCATTTCCTGACCAAAACACCTCATATGGAGCCACCACCTGTTTGTCAGTGGAGGCTTGCATGTTGCTATGATACTGAACAGGTTTCAGCAAAGCTTCCAGACTAAGACATACTAGAAAGAAAGACCTGGCAATTTATTTCTGAAAATCAGTCAATGAAAACCCTATGAACCACAACATCCCATCATAATGATGTCACCAGACCAAGCAGCATTTTGCTGTTTTGCATGGGGTCACCATGAGTGGGGGCCCTTCTTCACAGTAGCTAACAATAACAATCCCATACTAAGTCAGTGAGGGGGCTATGTAGGCAAGAATTATTTGAGAAGAGCTCAGAACCTGATGTTCAACATCTTTTTAAAGAATGATTCTAAACCATTATGGATGGTTAGAATGCATACAATTTTGCCCTAGGAAACAGGCCTTGACCTGATAATTTAATCCTACTTCCAAAATCTAGAGTGGCCACAGGTAGCAAATGATCCTGCTAAATAAATAGTATTGGAGAGTTCTTACACATAAGACCAGAATTATGGCAGTGATCTCCAAACATTAATTGGTTTACAACTGATATGCCACACAGCAAATTAACTTAAGAGTACCTTCTGCAGTTTATTTATGCTGGCGGGTTCACTGAGCTGACCTTTAACTTAAAACCAGATGGAGTTCTAGGAGAGCACAAAGAATGTTCTAGGGCCAGAGGAAGCATCCAGAAACAGCTGTTTTGAAAACTTCCTGGGTCCAAACTATCCTAAGCAGTGCTCTATGGCAGCATTTAACATGCTTCAGAATCACCTTGCTAAAATGCAGATTGCTGGGTCCCACTGCCAGTTTCCAATCCAGCAGGTCTGGGACGGGGCCTAAGAATGGTCATTTCTAACAAGCTCCCCAGTGATGCTGATGCTACTGGTATGGAGGCCACACTTGGTGCCCCAGTGGACCCACCTGAGGAGTTTTAAAAAAAGTTCTGAGACCTGCATGCCACTTCCAGAGACTGTGATATAGTTGGTCTGGGTTGCTGCCTGCCATTGGAACTCTTAAAAGCTTCTCAGGTCATCGTAATTTGCAGCTAAGATTGAGAACCACTGGGCTGTTGTGTGTGACCATGAGCACCCATTGCCAGTGAGTCGATTCTGACTCATAGCAACACTTTAGGGCTGAGTAGAACTGCCTCATAGGGTTTCCAAAGCTATAAATCTTTACAGAAGTAGACTGCCTCATCTCTCTCCCGTGGAGCAGCTGGTGGGTTCTAACTGCCAACCATTTGGTTAGCAACTGAATGCTTTAACTTCTGTGCTACCAGAGCTTCCTAAGTGACCATAGGAAATGGACTAGTCAGTCTTTTGGGCTGCATGGCACTTGGAAGAATTTTGTAAGAACAGAAATGTGATTTCACAGCATAATTTTCAAACAGGTTTGTTTTTCAACTTTTCTTTTTTGGTACTGCCTGTCCCTGATATAAGGCGTTCTGGTGGCATAGTGCCTAAGGCATTTGACTGCTAAACAGAAAATTGGTGGTTCAAACCTACCAGCTATTCTGCTGAAGGAAGATGGGGCAATCTACTTCCATAAAGATTTACTGCCTTGGAAACCCAATGGAGGTCGCTATGAGTTGGAATTGACTCAATGGCGCAGTGATTTTTTTTTTTTTTGTCCCTGATGTAATCTGAACAGAAATTCTCAAGTCTTCACTGTTACCTTAACCACTTAACTCACCAAAAAAAAAAAAAAAAAAAAAATCACTGCCATGGAGTCAAATCCGACTCATAGTGATCCCTCCTTGGGTTTCCAAGGTAGTATCATTAAGGAAGTAGATTGCCCAGTCTTCCTTCCAAGGAGTGGCTGGTGGGTTTGAATTGCCAGCTTTCTGGTTAGCAATCAAATAAATGCTGTAGGCACTACAGCACCAGACACCTTAAATTATGAGTAGGCTGTCAGAACCAGATCAGAAAAAATCAATTAATGAACTGCTTTTCAAATAACAACTCTTGATGTTTATGAATTAAAACCTTTTTCCTACTTTACATTGAATTTATTGCATTGCTTTGTTAAATGCCCTCTGTACCCCAAGGACTGCATCCTGGCACAGAAGGGTATTCTTTTGTACTGAGTCTCAAAATGAGTTTGGCAACATTCTCTTAATAGTCAGCATGGTGTAAATGACACAGAACCACAATCTGCATGACATTTGGGGGTTAAAGCAGGTTAAAAGATTCTCTGCCTTCATTAATGTCAAAGGGACCTATATACCAGGAACCATGGGTTTAGACTGTTGTCCTCAAATGGATTCAACAATCTTTTACTTTACAGAAAACAGGTCTCCATAGAGGGCAGGTGACATGGTGACGTCATTGCACCTATCAAAAATACATCTAAAACTTAGTCTTTTAGCTATTAACTTACATTCTTTTAGGACAGAAAAGGGAGTTCCCAGGACCTTGTAGAAAGATGACAGATTCTTTATTCAGGCTCATAGGAACTGGGGAACTGGTCACTTTTATCAGGTGAAATTGGCTCTAACCAAATGGGGACTAGCCTTAGTCACTGAGTTGGAATTGACTCCAAGGCAACTGGTAGGAGTCCCTGAGTGATGCATACTTGCTCAGCTGCTAACCAAAAGACTGGAGGTTCAAGTCCACCCAGAGGCACCTCAGAGTAAAGTCCTAGCAATCTATTCCCAGAACATCAGCCATTGAAAATTCTACTGTGATACACAAGGGGTTGCCATGAGTTGGAATCCACGGGACAACACTCCATCAGAAGCCCAGCCCACAGAGTATAGCTTTTGGTAGCTCACACAGCAAGTAAGCAGCCAAGGGAGGCAGCAGCAGCAGAAACTAGGGACATCCAGCTTTAAACCAAGCCAATTTGATGCTCAGCCTGTGCTGGGCATTCTCCAATTATAGCTTTATTGGGCCCCTACAGGGAAATTTCTAGGAGCTTCGTTTCCACCTGGGTTTGAGACTCCTCGTGAGATGTGGACACCACCCTCGGTCAAGGTGAGTGCTTTTCGTTTTCTAAAAAGCTTAGAGCTGCTGGACACTATTCAGAGCCTGAGGCTCTGGCAGCTGAGTTGAACAAAACAGCTGTAAATGGAGATCGGTTGGGCCACCACCACAACTGATCGCCCCAGCTGCACCCAGATAAGAGAGCAATGGGTGACATAAAGCTCTTCCTGGCATATAGTACCCCCTCTGCATATCTCCCATGTGCTCCAGCTGCTGGGCCTCTCAGCACAGATAACAGCCTGGCAGCTTTCAGTACAAAAGACTTTCTAGCACCTTTTGTTCTTTCTTAAGCATTTACCTACTGGGCAAGCATTCTATGGCCCAAGCTACCTGCTGAGAGGGATAATTGTACTGGGGGGCTGGGCAAGGCAGGAGCTGGAAAATGTCGGGTTCAGGGCTCCAACTCAGCCCTATATAAACCACACAGCTACCCAGGACAGGGCTTAGCTTACTTATCTTCACAGAAGGGGAGTAACATTCCTACGATCATTAACAACGTTCCTTAAGTTTGTCCATGAAGGAGCATCCAGCCCTGAAATCAGCACTTGGTCTTACTTGTTTTAGGAAGATTAATCATGGATAAAAACAATTATACGTAAATCTAATTTTGTTGACTATGATCTTATTGAGTCAAGAATCCTATGAACCAATTTTCCTTGGAAGAAATTGTTGGTTGTTTTCACCTTTATTGCATCTACCAGTAAAACCAGTTGCAATTGAGTCAACTCAGACTTGTGGGGACCTTATGTGTGTCGGAGAAGAACTGTGTTCCATAGAGTTTTCAGCGGCTGAATTTTCAGAAGTCAGGCCTTTTACCCAAGATGCCTCTGGGTGGACTCAAACCACCAACCTTTTGGTTAGCAGTTGTGCATGTTAATCTTTTGCATCTTTAAAGGCAGTCCCTGGGTGACAAATGAGATCCATTCCTAACTGTGTCATGCAGAATTTGTAGATCAGTTTTAACAAGTGCATACGATACTTATTTAGCCTTACTTCAATGCAAGAAGGGAGCTCTGGTGGCATAGTGCCTAAGGCATTTGACTGCTAACCAGAAGGCTGGCAGTTCAAACCCACCAGCCACTCCTCAGAAGGAAGATTGGGCAATCTAATTCTGTAGAGATACTGCCTCAGAATCCCAAGGAGGGGGTCACAGAGTTGAATCTACGGCACTCTACAGCAGTGAGTTTAGAACAAGAAAAGGCTCAAATCCTTTTTAATTATTTAAAAGCTGCATATTCAGGAAATGAAGGTAATTGTGATGAATTTGCTGTGAGTAGGGGTTGGTTGAAGGAGCTCTGGTGGCACAGTGGTTAAAGCATTGTTGCTGCTGTTGTTATGTGCCATTGAGTCAGACCTGATTCATAGTGACCCCTCCTTGGGTTTCGGAGGCAATATTACTAAGGCAGTAGATTGCCCCACCTTCCTTCTGAGAAGTGGCTGGTGGGTTTGAACCGCCAGTCTTTTGGTTAGCAGTCAAGTGCCTTAGGCACCACGCTACCAAAAGCATTAGGCTGCTAATAAAAGGTTGGCAGTTTGAACCCACCAGCCACTTTGTGGGAGAAAGATGAGGCAGTCTGCTTCTGCAAAGATTTACAGCCTCAGAAACCCTATGGGGCAGTTCTACTCTGTCCCACAGGGTTACTATGAATTGGAATTGACTTGATGAAAATGAGTTTGGTTTGGTTTATGGGTAGGTTCAATCATTTGAAAGTGTAGGCAGATTTATATGACATCAAAGCAAGGCCTCAAAGATGGTGGCCAACTACACTGTTTTAAATGTATGTGGCTCTCCATAGTCCTGTCAATAATCCTGTCTCACACACCAGGCTTCTGAAAGGGCTCCCTGCTCCTCTTCCAAATCTCCCATTCCAGAGCTTCAGTGGGTACTTTTCCTCATTCTAGTTACCAAGATGAATAATTCAAATTGTAAAAACTCAGGTCTGTTCCTCTTTTGCTTCATCAGCGTGACTGAAGTTTTTCAAAGCCCTGCATTAAAGTGAAGTAGGAGTTGTTTGTATGATGGACGTTTGTAACCCAGGGACTGTCTGTATTGCAACACTATCTCCAAATTTTGGAAACAGATTTACCTCATAGAAGAAAAAAATGGTAGCACGTAGCTTTGTCTTTGTCTTCTAAACTTCCCCTGTCTTATGAGGTGGTGGGTCCCTAAGATGACCAGAGTTTCTCAAGGGATCAGGATGAAAACTGAACATAAAACTGTCTCTCTAAGATCTGAATGGACTTCCCTGTTGCCTCCTTGCTGGACTTGGGTGTGTGGTTCTTGGGTCTGGTTATATTACCAGAAGCTTCCAACATGTCTCTGTGAATGACAGTGTGGGAGTTTAGGGGTGTTCAGGATGGATGTAGCAACACACACTGCACCCTCAGGGAGTCTGAGCTAGTGACTGGTGAGAGGGACTCCATCAAACTTCACATGGGCATGAGAGAGAGCATTTGGGATATAGAACAGATGGCAGCAATACCCAAAGGGACTTTGGGCGGGCAGCTGAAGTCACATACAAAGAGGGCAGGAAGGAATCTTACCTTCAGCAAATTAAGTCAGCTCAGGGAGCCTCAATTTCCTGATATGAAAACTGAGAATAATGGAATCTACCCTGACTACACCACAGAGTTTCGTGAAGCATGAATCTGCCCCCCACTTTCTTACCTCTTATCTTGCTTCTGTTGTTCTCTTATATGGGAGGCATGTCCACTATGTCTGCTTGTCAAAATTCTACTGTTGTTCCAACCCCCACCCCCATATTCCAAGCTGTGCATGATGCCTTTTCTATCCCCACCAAGCCCCTTCTTCCCTCCTCTCCTCTGACCCTTCCCAGAGCCTTGTCCATATTCTCCTATAACACTGATCGTATTCTAAGTTGTAGTGATTTGTAAAGTTGTCTGGGTGTTTCCTTCCACAGGCTTCTTAAGGTCAGAGACCATCTCACTCACCTTTGTCCCTTCCAGAACTCAGCGTGATTCAATAATTTTTGCTGAATCAAATGAGAATGCAAAGTATTGCATTCAATACAACAACAATGTGAATGTGAGTGAGAGTAATCAACCAAGCATATCATACTTCAGAAATAAATTGCTGGATAACCAAATGAAAATTTGGATTTTTATATCTTGCAATGTAGTGTGTTTTGACTATAAAATTATGTAGTTAATATAGTTATATTAATATCTGCAAACTGCCCTGTCCCAGAAAGGATTTAAGGCAATCTATAATTATTAACAAGGAGCTCTGGTAGCACAGTGCCTAAGGCATCTGACTGGTAACCAGAAGGCTGGTGGTTCAAACCCACTAGCCACTCCATGGAAGCAAGACTGGGCAATCTACTTCCTTAAAGATTTACCACCTCAGAAACCTAAAAGGGGTTTTATGAGTCGGAATCAACTCAATGGCAGTGGGTATAATTATTAAAGGCATAGCATACTTTTTATCCCACCTCCCCACTCCTGATAACCTTTATGCTTCTTTCCTTTTTCTTTTTCCCATAGTACTTAGCCACCTGTTAATATACTATAGCTATCTTATTATATTCATTGTTTATCTTCCCCTTATAATGTAAGCTTCTCAAAAAACAAAAAAACTCACTGTCGTTGAGTCAGATCCCACTCATGGTGAACCCCCCTTGGGTTTCCGAGGCAGTCACTATGGAAATAGATTGCCCAACCTTCCTTCCAAGGAGTGGCTGGTGGGTTTGAATCACCAGCCTTCTGGTTAGTAGTCAAATGCCTTAGGCACTATACCACCAGAACTCCTTCTAAAAGGCTGGGATTTTTGTATATTTTGTTCCCCATTGCATCCCAAGCAAGTAGAAAAGTAGCTGGCACACAATAACAATCTTTATGGAAGCAGATTGCCAAACCTGTCCTCTGTAACACCACCAGGTGGGTTCAAATTACATAAACCTTTAGGTTAGGAGTCAAATGCAAACCCAGGAACCTTGTCTAGCAAATAGTAGGAGCTCAATAAATACTTACTGAATGCCTGCATGAATGAATGTATAAATGTTCCACTCCACTTCCAGGACCACACTAGAACTATCTCACCAGCTCTATCTTCACATAAGACAGCAGGAGTAAGACCTTCTGATGTCTTCAAAAAACCAAAATCAAACGCATTGTCATCAAGTTGATTCAACCTCATGTTGACCCATGTGTTGCAGAGTAGAATTTCTCCATAGGGTTTTCTTGGCTATAATCTTCATGGAAGAAGATTACCAGGTCTTTCTTCCATGACACCATTGAGTGGGTTCAAACTGCCAACATTTTGGTTAATAGCCAGGTGCAAACCATTTCTGTCACCCAGGGATCTGATGTCTTTAAAGCATACTTTATTTTCAAAACAGTTCACTTTCTAATAATGTGTCCAGAGTAATATATACATGCCTTCCACAACCTAATCCTTAGCTCACTTGATGAGTAGCATGGAATAGACCAGAGAAAACAGAAGGCTTTTGCCATCATTAGCTATCCATAGATCATTCATCACACATAAGTTGAAGCAATTATGTGAATATAATAAAACAAGTCTCCTGTAGCCATGAAGTCCCTGGGTAGTGCAAACAGCTAACCTGCTAAGCTGCTAACAGAAAGCAGAAAGGTTGATAGTTCAAGTCCACCCAGAAGCATCTTGGAAGAAAGGCTTTTTTTTTTTTTCCTGGGAGGAAAAAAAAATAAACTAAAATCATCCATTGAAAACTCTATGGAGTACAGTTCTATTCTGACACATGAGGTCACAAGAATTGGAGTTGACTCGATGGCAACTGGTGGCCATTGCAGCCATAAATGCAGCCATATGGTTACTGAAAATGTCCCTTCTCAACAGAGCTCAGTATGGGCTCAACTATACTGTCAATTCATATAACAGTCTGAAAAATCAGGAGCAATGTAACAGGTAATGGATTTAGCACATACGCATGACTGCTACTTGGTCAGCTTCTAAAAGTTCCACATTTTCCTTAATACCACAATCACTATCTAATATCAAGTAAGTTCTCAGTATCCCATGCCCTTTACCTGGGAGATGCCAAAGCCCAAGAACCTTCCTGGTCAAAAAAAGAAAGACCAGGTGTGTGTATTCAAGTGTTGTCTGAATCTGCTGAGGTTTTGGAATAAGGTGCTGGCTGGGATGGTGGGTGGCTTTAATTTTCTTGTTATGCTTTCAGGCATTTTCCAAATTTTCTGCAAGAGTGTGTTAACTAAGACGGGGCAAATGTTTTGTGATATAGTGGTGAGATGTCTTTCCATGCCTGCAAGAAGACAGGCAGCGCAAAAGGATGGGTGAGGTGGCCCTCGTATCCTAGCTCCCACTGCAGGGGTCGCGGCACTGCCGCCCCGGGGCCGCCAGTTCTCGGGGACGTCCGCTACCCGGTACGTGCCCAGATACAGAGATCCCAGCCCCAGGAGCCCCTTCAGGGGCACCGCCTAGGGACCCCCGCGCTGGGCGAGAAGCTGGGAGGCAGGAGCTTTTGACTTACCAGGGTCTGGGGCGCGGAGAGAGACAGGCGTGCAGCGGAGTCTGCGAAGGCAGAGTGGCTGTGGCCACGGACAGAGGCGGGAGGCGGCGCCCAGCGCTGGGGTGTGCGCTAACCCGGACCTGCCCCGCCCTGTGCGGCCAGCCCGGCCGGTGCTCCGCGGCGACCCCAGCCCTGCCCACCCGAAGACCGGCTCCTGAGACTGTATGGACCCGGGCCAACACCACCTTGTGCGGGAATCACTTGAATCACAATAAGGTGGCTCAGGGCCGCCAGAACTAGTCTGTATTAGAATGGACAGGCAGGAAGGCAGGCAGACAGACGGATGGATCACAGAAGGCTACTGTGGAAGTTTGGGGTTGACAGGAAAAAAGTGGTTGAGCCAAAGAGTGAGGCCGTCTGTGGAGATCCCTGCTGGACGCCTGGACAAACACCCCTGCAAACCTCTCTAAACAACATGGTTCACATGAAAACGGCTCAAATCCTAAAGATAAATGAGTTGCCCTGGAGTCAATTCTGACCACGGTGACCTCAGGTATGCAGAGTGGAACTGTGTTCCACAGAGCTTTCAATGACTGTGACCTTTTGAAAGCAGGCCGTCAAGTCTTTCTTACAAGGAACTCCTCCAACAACTTTCTGTTAGTAGTCAAGCACTTAACCGTTAGCACCACACTAAAACTCCAAACTCCTTGACGTCTAGTCTGTTCTGACTCATAGCGACTCTCTTTGAGTTTCTGAGGCAGTCATCTTTATGGAAATAGATTGCCCAGTCTGCCTTCCCCGGAGTGGCTGCTGGGTTTGAACCGCCAACCTTCTGGTTAGCAGTCACATGCCTTAGGCACTACCTCAGGAGAGCCCCAGACCTCCACAACTCTTTTTAGCTGCGTCTGGCATCTCAGCTTGGCCACCTAGCAACCGCTCACTGGACACTGATTGAGCACAGACATATTGTAAGGCACAAGCCCTGAGTTAGGATGCAACTGTTAGGGGAGACATTCCAGTGCTTAAGTCAGTCCCTGATGTCTTCAAAGCCAGGCACCCACATCCAAGCTTCTGGCTAGGTAAATGTCTTTCCTGTCCTGCAGGTCCTGCCCCTAGGAACAAACCGTATAGTGGCCCAGGTGACTCTGGCAAATTTCACAGCAGTTGCCCAATAGCTTGGTTGGCAGCATGAGAAGGAGAAGTTCCCAAAATATAGTCCCGTGACAGCCCAGGGAAGGATGCCCAGGTTCCAAGCTGCAGAGGGAAGCCAAAGAGGAAAGTTCCTGATAGAGAGCTATAAGACCCTTTTAAAGTCATTGCCCTGTGATATTCCTCGGCAGGTCATTTTTCCCTGGGCCTGGGTGTTGTCATGTGGAGGAGGGAGACTGGAGGCTCTAGGAGGGGTGGGAACAGATGTGGCATCTAGAACTCTGTGCTTACTGGCAAGGGTGGGGCTGGCATGACCTATACTAGTGTGCAAGGTATAAACCCACACAACAACTTTTGGAACACCTTAAATGTCCATAGCTTTGACTTGTAATTACATTTTGTGAAATCTGTTCTGTGGAAAAGATCTGAACCATAGAAAAACTTAGTTACATAAATGTTCTTTGTATTTTTATTTATAAGAACTAGAATCTACCCAAAACCCATTGTCACTGAGTTGATTCTTGCTCATAACAACCCTATTGGACAGAGTGGATTTGCTGCATAGGGTTCCCGAAGTTGTAAATCTTCTTGAAGAAGATTGCCTCATCTTTCTCCTGAGGAGTGGCTTGTGGGTTCAAAACACCAATCTTTTGGTTAGCAGCTGAGTGGTGTAACCACTGTGCTACTAGGGCTCCTTTAAACTAGAATATAAACATCTAAAAATAGGAAAATGGTTCATTAAATCATGGTACTTATGAAAGAACATTATCCTATACAAACCAAAATATGAAACCAGTTGCGTGGAGTTAATCAGCCCTTTCAGTTTCAGAGTAGAACTGCCCATGTGTGTCAGAGTAGGACTTCTCCATAGGGTTTTCATGGCTGTGAACTTTCAGAAGCAAATTTTCCCACCTTTCTTCTGAGGCACCTTTGAGTAGGTTCAAACTGCCAATGTTCTGGTTAATCCAGCTCTTAACCTTTTGAGCCACCCAGTCTCACATATAACCATTAAGATAAGATTTATCTTGCCACAATGTGGGAGTGGATTTTGTCACACTATGCATTTGTCACAACATGGAAGTCAATCCTTATATCCCTAATGTTAAATTTAGAACTCAAGGCCTTAAAATAAATGCACATAGTGGATGCTATGCATTATTTTAAAAGCCTGGAAGGAAGGAAACATGCAGCCTTGCTAATATTATTTATTAATGGTAGGCTTACATGGGATTTATTTTCTTATTTATGCCAATTTTTTTTCATTAACTCTGTATACTTTAATATTTAGGAAAATTTATATAAACTGTATTTTTAAGTTCCCTAAATTTTCTCTCCTCAAGGAAAATTGTGCAGTCACGAATTGTGAGGTCAATGACTTGACAGCAGCTAATAACAACAGATGGCCTCCACCACCCCTATGGGCAACTTTCATTATCCAGGCTTCCGGTTCTTTAGTGAGAAACACCCATAAGGAAAATTACCTCTCTTTGGTAGTACCAGAGCATAAATTTCAGAAATTGTATGCTAAAATTAAAATATTTCCTCCCCACAAGAAGGAAAAAGGGGAGGGAGGGGCTTGAAGGTCCCCATCAGGTCCCCCTGCTGATAGGTAAAGAGGTGCTGAGGGATGGAAGAGGATCCTAACCTGACACATAGGGTGTCACAGACACACACACACACACACACACACACAGTGCTATCTACAGCTCCTTATCCCCCCAGGCAGAAGGCTCCAAACCTACATGTCTTCTCTGATGGCCATTTCTCACTCTTCGGTACTCTCAAGTCTCTTCTCTACCCCCTTTCTTGGCCAGCACTTGCCATGTTCAATTCACTTGGTTATGGGAAGCCTGCTGCAGTTTCCTCCCAGGCCTCCTCTTTGCTGGGAATCCTACATACAGAAAGCATTCTTCCCAAACACAGTGGCATTCTCTTAAGATGCCTAGAGGACTACTTTTAGCAGTGAATGGGTTTCTCTTCTGTATGGCCTTTCTGGCTAGAAATGATTGGTTGGCCATAACCTGCCCTGGAATTGCTCCATTTTATGTACCTTGTAGGAACTGGTCAGTTTAATATGCTAATAGGGTGTGTAAAACTATCCAATAGAATTAAGTGACCTTATGGGGATTGGTTGGTTTGTGGCCTGGCTGGAGGGCCATGGTTTGAAGTTTATAAGGAGCTTGCTTATATAAGCAGCAACCCTACAGAAGTTTAGAGAAAGGCAAAAACAGAGAGAGGGAACCTCCTCAAGGCTTTGTAATAAGGATCAAGAGCAGCAATACTGAAGACAGTGTAAAATAGCACAAGACAGTGCAGCAGTACAAGTGGCAGGAACCACAGGACTGGCAGATAGCTGCAGTGGTGTTTGACAGACCAGAGAGACAGTGAGAGAACTGAGTGTCTTTAGGCAGGAGGCTTGCTGGCAGAGGTACTTGGGGGAGCACAAAGAGCTGTAACACTTTCCAGAGCAGGGGAGAGGCCCAGGAAGGCCCAACAGCAGAGGCAAGGCCTGGTGAGGTCCAGTGGCAGAGGCAAGGCCCAGCAAGGCCCAGTGGCAGATAGAAGGACCACCAGCTGGCATGACAGAGAGAAGGGCCTGCCAGTGGGCACAACCAAAAGAACAGTCTGCCTGTAGGTACGGCCAAGAAGAATCTAAGAACTATTTTGTTTAGAAGCTGTCTTGATTGATGAGCTGTATGTTGTCTCCTAAGATGTAGCCTCTTATTTCCAAGTTGTGACCTGTTACTTCCCTAATAAACCCTCATGATCATAAGTATGGTCTGCAAGTTCTGTGTGGCCATTGCAACAGATAGTTGAATCCAGCAAAGAAGTAGAGCATCCCTTGGGAAAGATGACGGTATCAGAAATGGTGAAAAAGTTGCACCTCCACCTCATAGGAACCAGCTTTGCATTGATCGTCATGATTAGCTCCTCTCCTCTTGAGTCCAGTCAGGCCCGGATGCTACATTCCACTCCCGTTCCAAAAATAAACCACCCACAACCTGCTGGGGTCTTTCTAGCTCACCAACTTTAAATCCCACTGCTCTGCCCCTCAGAACTTGCAACCTCCAGAAGATGCACCTCCATTTTCAGTGCACAGCCACCTATCCATCCTTTAGACCTCTCTCCATGGAGTACACCTTCTATGTCCAGCTTCACAACCACAGGCTGATAACCCTGCTGCAACTTGAGACTTTTTCCAATCCCAGTTGTTCCACAGAGGTGTAAAACAGAGAGCCACTGGCCAGCTCTAACCCTCTAACCATCCTTCTTTTAATTTTGAATTTGATTTTAAGATTTGAAAATTGAGAGTGATCATTCAAACATCTGGATTTCAGTTTCTCTTGTAAAATTTAGATTTAGAAACTATGCCACATCTGGCAGAGCAAAAAGCTAACAGGAGCTGACAAAATCATCCTCTTCATACAATAATAGATTCTCTGGTTTACCCAGGCCCCACCGCTTCACATTCTCCCTAGTGAGGACACTTACCGGTTGTTGTTTTTAGTGCCATCCAGTTGGCTCTGACTCTAGGTGAATTGATACATAGAACAGAACAAAACATTGCCCCATCCTGCACCACCTTCATGATCACTGGTATATTTGAGTCCATTGTTGTGGTTATTGTGTCAATCTATCTTATTAAAGATTTTCCTTCTTTTTGCTGACCCTACACTTTACCAACCATGATGTCCTTTTCTAGAGATTGGTTTTTTCTGGTGATGTGTCTGAAATAAGCAAGCCAAGGTCTCACCATCCCCACTTCTAAGGAGCATTCTGGTTATATTTCTTGTAACTGATTTGTTTGTTCTTCTGGCAGTCCATGGTAAATTCAATATTCTTTGCTAACATCACACTTTGAATGCATCAATTTAGGCCCTCCCCTTCCAGGACCTACTTTTTGCAAAGCCTCTTCCCTGGCTGTTCCTTCACTTTGTACACACGAGAACTCATGTACTCACTGAATTGTTCCTTACTTGCTAATTTGTTGCATTGCCAGTGTTTTTTGGCTCCATCAGTTATGTATGTTCTGTTTACTTTTTTTGGAGAAGTGGTTCTTAACTTTTGCAGATTCTTCTTGAGTATTGAGAAATGCTATAGGCTCTCTTACCCCTTAAAATGTACATATGTGTGACATTTTACCTATAATTTGGGAAATTTGTGGACCCCAGATTCTTGGTGAAGGAGTTCTTCTGGTACAGTGGTTAAGGTTGAAGCCCAAGATTGAGGGGTCACCTAACCCATAGAGCTTGGCACTTTGAAGTAGAACTTCTAGCCTCCTAAACTCTAAGAGAATGAATCCTTGTTTGTTAAAGCCATTCATTTGTGGTATTTTCTGTTAGAGCAGCACTAGAGAATCAAAACATTATTATAAAGGATAATCTCAAGGTTCACCAGTCAGGCAACATTCAGTGCAATTTGTTGAGCACAGTACAAAGTAGAGACTGGGGGGACTTCAGTGCTATAGAATTGAGTATGTATAATGGAAAACATTATACATACCCTAAATCATGGTTCATAACTTGGCAACCTTACATCACCAAGCATCAACCCAAACCAAACCCACTGCCACTAAGTCAACTCCAACTCACAGCAACCCTATTGGACAGAGTAGAACTTCCCCATAGGTTTTCCAATGCTGTAAATCTTTATGGAAGTTGACCACATCATCTTTCTTCCATGGAGTGGCTGGTAGTTTCAAAACTACTGACCTTTTTGGGTTAGCAGCCAAATGCCTTAACCACTATATCACCAGAGCTCCTTCAGCAAGCATCTGGGGTCCATAAGTTTCCCAAATTACAGGTAAAATGTTACATGTGATCTAATATTTTGTGATCTAATTATCCTATGTGTTATGTTAATAAGGCAGGATAAGATACTATCTACAGGATTAGTTTGTATCTTGAGTCAGTCTATTTTGAGGTATGAAAGAGATTAAATAAGCAATAGGAGATCAGAAGGACTAAATACCACCAAGAAAAAGAGCCAGGAGTGGAGCACATCCTTTGGACCTGGGGTCCCTGTGCTAAGAACCTCCTAGACCCAGGGAGATTGCCAAGAAACATCAAGCTCACAGATATTGAAAGGAGACAAGGGACTTCTCCCAGAGCCAACAGAGGAAAACGCCTTCCCCTAGAGCTGGCACCTGACTGAATTTGGAATTCTAGCCTCCTAAACTGTGAGAAGATAGATTTCTGTTTATAAAGCAACCAATTTGTGGTATATCTGTTATAGTAGCACTAGAGAACTAAGACAAAGGACATCTTCACTAATTCACAGGGTCCTCCACCCAGGAAGACAGTGCAGCTTCCACAAATTCAAACATCACAGCTGCCTTTGCATTTGACAAATAACCACAAGTTTCACACTGTTATGAAAAGAGCACAAATCCAATTAAGAAAGCTTTTCCAAAAGAAATAACAGCTTGTTCCCCGCTGCCTCTCCTCCACCCCTTTTATGTCTCAGGCAGAATAATGCTGTATTGATAGAAACACAGATAAATTAATTACAGTCAGGAATGTTATTCATGGGTAGTAAAGAACACTAACTCTGCACACATGATATTTGACATTTGCACACAAACATTGCCTTTATGTTTTGTTTTTTAATGCAGTTAGTCCAGTTTATAAAAACATGTGTATAATCCTTTTAAACACTGTGGACTTAAAATTGCAAAGGTAAAAATATACCGGTGTTTAACCCAGCCAAAGAACAAGGAGACATGGAAATGAGATTAGCATCTCCTTGGCTCCTGATATTTCGATATACTCCCAGGGTACTGATAACACTGAGGGACTGTTGTTGCTAAAGTCTCTGAAATGGAAGGGCATTGCAAAGCAACCCTGAATTTAAAGCCAGAAGAGGCTGCCCCTTTCTGGGAATGTATACAAAGGTCACTTTTTAGAAACATCTACAGGCATTAAGATGATTTCTGTGTTATTTCAACCAGGGCCTGAATTGTGCCTGAATTCCAGCCTTGGAAGACTGGATGGAGGTGGATATTTGAGAGGATAATGAGAAATCCATGCTACAGTGAAGGCATTAGCAAAAAACAAGGCTGATGTGGACCTTCTGTGGAGATAGGGTGAATAAATGAATAAATTGGAGGTGGTGTCTGGCATGCCAGAAGGGAAATATATTCAAAGGAAATGTTTTAGAAAAGTAAGTTCCCAAAATACCCTAAGTGGAAAATTTGTAAAGAATGAAAAGATTTCAATGACAGCCTTGATCTTCAACCTGAACCCTTATTCTATGCAAAATCTTAGTCTGAACTCAAACCTCCTTTCTTTAAAATTTTCTCAATAAAAATAATCTCCCACAATGCCAAGTCAGTTAAATTTGGTATTTGCTGAGCTCCTATGGTGGGGTGTAGGGCACTTAATTGTGCTCATGTAGAACCTGTACATAGATCAAGAGATAGTTTGGGGATAAAACAAGAAGATACTGTGTGGTTCTGAATCGGGAAAGTATGTGGGAGGTTTGTATTCTATCATGTTAATTATTCAATCTCCACGCAAGTTCAAGTTGAAACTGAAAATATTAAAACAAGCCCACGAGAGCCAAAATACCACCTTGATTATACCCCACCTGAACTTAGAGCATCTCAAAAATATATTTGATACATTGAACACTAATGACTGAAGACTAGGCAAGTTGTGGGATGGTAGCAAGGACATCATATGTGAAAAAAACAAAAGATCACTAAAAAGACAGGAAAGAAAGAAAAGACCAAAATGGATGTCAGAAGAGATTCTGAAACTTGCTACTGAACACAGAGTAGGTAAAGCGAATAGAAGAAATTATGAAGTAAAAGGATTGAGTAGAAGACTTCAAAGGGCAGTGCAAGAGGAAACAATGTATTATAATGAATGTGCAAACAATTTGAGTTTGAAAACTAAAAGGTAAAAACACAGCATTTCTAAAGTTAAAAGAACCAAAGAAGAAAATTCAAACCTTGAGTTACAATATTCTATGGACAAACCATTGAATGACACAAAAACTTCAAAAGAAAATGGGAGGAACACACAGAGTCACTGTACCAAAAATAATTGATCAACATTCAAACATTTCAGGAGATAGCATATAATAAAGAACTCATAGTATAGAAGGAAGTCCTTGCTGCAGTGAAGGCACTGGCAAAAAATAAGGCCCCAGTAATTGACAGAACACCAGTTGAGATGGCCCAACAAACATGCAACTCTGGAAGCACTCACCCATCTATGCCAAGAAATTTAGAAGGCAGGTACCTGGCCACGGACTGGAAGAGATCCATATCTGTGCCTGTTCCACCCATTCCAAAGAAAGGTGATTCCATAGAATGCAGAAATTATCAAACAATGTCATTAATATCACACACAAGCAAAATTTTGCTACAGATAATTCAATGAAGCAGTGCATAGATAGGGAACTGACAGAAATTAAACCTGGGTTCAGAAGACAATGTGAACTATTGCTGATGTCAGATGGATCTTGGCTGAAAGCAAAGAATACCAGAAAGATGTTTACTTGTGTTTTACTGACTATGTGAAGGCATTTGACTATGTAGATCATAACAAAGTATGGTTAACATTTCAAAGAACGGGAATTCTTGAACACTAAATTGTGCTCATGAGGAGCCTGTACGCAGACCAAGAGGCAGTCATTTGAACAGAACAAGGGAATACTGTGTGGTTTAAAATCAGGAAAGGTGTTGTACCTTTCACCATACTTATTCAATCTGTATGCCGAGTGAATAATCCCAAAAGCTGGACTATATGAAGAAGAGAGTGGCATCGGGATTGGAGAAAACTAATTAACAGCCTGAGATATGCAGATGATACAACCTTGCTTGCTGAAAGCAGAGGACTTGAAGGACTTACTGATGAAGATCAAGGACTACCACCTTCAGTATGGATTACACCTCAACATAAAGAAAAATCCTCATAAGTAGATCAATTAGCAACCTCATAGTAAATGAAGAAAAGGTTGAAGTCAAGGATGTCATTTTACTTCACAATCAATACCCATGGAAGCAGTAGTCAAAAAATTAGATGACATATTGCATTGGGAAAATCTGCTTCAAAAGACTTCTTTCAAGTGTTAAAGAGCAAAGCTGTCATTTTTTGGCTAAGATATGCCTTTGAAGACAAAGGTACACCTGACCCCAACCATTGTCTTTTGATAGCCTCCCATGCATGTGAAAGCTGGACAATGAATGAGGAAGACCACAGAAAAATAGATATATTTGAATTATGGTGTTAGTGAAGAATATTGAATGAACAAATCTGTCTTGGAAGAAGTACATCCAGAATGCTCCTAAGAAACAAGAATGACCAGACTTCATCTCTTGTACTTTGGTCATGTTGTCATAAGGGACTAGTCTCTGGAGAAAGATATTATACTGAGTAAAGTGGATGGTCATTGAAAAAGAGGAAGACCTTTAACAAGATGGATTGACACAGTGGCTGCAATGATGGGCTCAAGCATAGCAGTGATTGTGACAAGGGTGCAGGATTGGGCAGTGTTTTGTTCTGTTGTACATAGAATTGTTGAATCAGAACCAACTCTACAGCACCTAACAATGACAACATTCCAAAATAATCTCAGAAGCCAGACTACACAAAGAAGAATGTGGCATGAGGAATGGAGGAATGTTCATTAACAACCTGAAATATGCCATTGACACAAACTTGCTTGCTGAAAATGAAAACAACTTAACTGAAAAAGGTCAAAGTCTACAGTCTTCAGTATGGACTACAGGTGAATATGAAGAAAACGAAAAATCCTCACAACTGGAACTATAAACAATATCATGGTAAGTGGAGCAAAAATTTAAGTTGTCAATGATTTCATTCTACTTGTACCAACAATCACTGTCCATGGAAGCAGCAGTCAAGAAATTGGACAAATCTGCTGCAAAAGACATCTTCAAAAATTTTAGAGCAAAGATGTCATTTTCTGGCTAAGGTTCACCTAACCAAAAGTCATGGTTGGTCTTCAATCACCTGATATGTATTTGAAATGTGGACAACAAAAAAGGAAGACAGAAGAACAATTAATGCAATCAAGTCATAATGCATCTATCTATATCCATATTTCTGTATCTCTCTATTTAGAATATACCATGGACTACCAAAAGAACAACCAAATCAGTCTTAGAATAAATATAACAAGAATGATACTTAGAAGCAAGGATGGTGACTGCATTTCACTTACTTGGGATATGTCATCAAGAAAGTCCAATTGCTAGAAAAGGACATGATGTTTGGTAAAGTAGAGGGTCTGCAAAAATGAGGGAAACCCTCAATGAGAGTAGCCACATCAATGGATTCAAATATACCAATGATCATGGAAATGGCACAGAATTGGGCAGCATTTCATTCTGTTATATATAAGGTCACCATGAGTTGGACCTTATATAAAAATAATAAAGCTTTGAGCTGCTAACCAGAAGGTTGGCAGTTCAAACTCACAAGCTGCTTTGCAGGAAGAAGATGAAATGGTTTGATTCCATAAAGATTTATAGCTTTGGAATCCCTACCAGGCAGTTCTACTCTGTCCTACAGGGTCGCTATAGAATTGGAATTGACAGCTAGCAGTTTTTGTTTTTTTTTTAATTGAATTTAATGGAATGTAAGAGCATGAATCACCACTGTGTGTCAGTATGTTGTACTGTAGTGGCTTGCATATTGCTATGATGCTAGAAGTATGCAATTTGTATTTCTAATAGCAGCAGGTCAGGTGGTGGACAGGTTTCAGCAGACCTTTCAGAATAAGAGTAGGAAGAAAGGCCTGATGATCTACTTCCAAAAATTAGCCAATGAAAACCCTGTGGATAGCCACAAAATATTGTCCAATACAATACTGGAAGATGAGCCCTTAGGTTGGCAGGCACTTAAAATACTCAATGGTTGCAACAATGGACTCATCATGAGGCTGGGCCAGAACCGGGCAATGTTATATTCTCTTGTACACGGGATCACCATGAGTCAGAGCTGACCCAGCAGTAGCTAACAACATGACTGTGGAAATTTGGATTAGAAAGTTAAGTGTTGTAATTGTTTTTAGGTGCCAAGTCGATTCTGACTCACAGCAACCCTATGTACAACAGAAGAGAACAATGCCTGGTTGTGCCCCATCCTCACCATCACTGCTGTGCTTGAGCCCATCGTTGCAGCCATTGTGTCAATATATCTCATTAAAGGTCTTGCCCTTTTTTGCTGATTCTTTACTTTACTAAACATGATATTCTTCTCCAGGGACTGCTCTCTTTTCATAATATGACCAAGGTATGAAAGGCAAAGTCTGCCCATTCTCACTTCTAAGGAGAATTCTGGCTGCACTTCTTCCTGGACAGATTTGTTGGCTCTTCTTGCAATCCATGTTATTTTCAGTATTCTTTTCCAATGCCACAATTCAAATGGATCAATTCTCTTGTGATCTTTGTTATTCATTGTCTATCCTTTGCATACATATGAGGTGATTGAGAAGACACCATGGCTTGAGTCAGGCACGCCTTAGTCCTCAAAGTGAAATCTTTGCTTTTGAACACTTTAAAGAGAGTTTTTGCAGCAGATTGGCCCAATGCAATATGTCGTTTGATTTCCTGACTGTTGCTTCCCTGGACATTGACTGTAGATTCAAGTAAAATGAAATCCTTGGCAATTCCAATCTTTGTTGCATTTGTTGTGATGTTGCTTATTGATCCAGTTGTGAGGATTTTTGTTTTCTTTATGTTGAGTTGTATTCCATCCTGAAGAGTGTAGTCTTTGATCTTCATTAATAAGTGCTTCAAGTTATCTTCATTTTCAGCAAACAAGGTTATGTTATTTACATATCACAGGTTGTTACTGAGTATTCCTCCAATCCTGATGCCACATTCTTTTTCATATAGTCCAGCTTCTCTCATTATTTGCTCAGCATACGCATTGAATAAGTATTGTGAAAGGGTACAAACCTAACACACACCTCTCTTGATTTTAAACCATGCAGTATCCCCTTGGTCTGTTCCAATGTCTGCCTCTTGATCTAATACAGGTTTCTCATGAGAAAAATTAAGGGTCTGGAATTCCCATTCTTTGCAATATTATCCATAATTTGTTATGATCTACACAGTCAAATGCCTTTGTATAGTCAATACAATACAAGTAAACATCTTTCTGATATTCTTTGTTTCCAGCTAAGATCCATCTGGCATCAGCAATGATATCCTTTGTTCCATGTCCTCTTTTGAAACCAGTTTGAGTTTCTGGTAGTTCCCTGTCTATGTACTGCTGCAACCACTTTTGAATTATCTTCAGCAAAATTTTACTTGCATGTGATATTAATGATATTGTTTGATAATTTCCACATTGTGTTGGATCACCTTTCTTTGGAATGGGCACAAATATGGATCTCTTCCAATCAGTTGGCCAGGTAGCTGTCTGCCAAATTTCTTGGCATAGACAAGTGAGTGCTCCAGCACTGCAAGTTTGTTGAAACATCTCAGTGGCTGTTCCATCAATCCCTGGACCCCTATTTTTCACCAATTCCTTTAGTGCAGCTTCAACTTCTTCCTTTAATACTATTGGTACTTGATCATATGCTACCTCCTGAAATGGTTGACCATCAACCAATTCTTTTTGGTACAGTGATTGTAGTAGTTAATATTGTACAACAGCTTGGCTGGGCCAAATTTTGAGTGGCTGGGCATCTGGGTACAGTATTCCCCATGATGCGACTGGTAATCAACTCCATGGTGGACTCCACTATGAGAAGCTGAGTAGCTGCTGTAGGGATGTGGTCTGATCCCAAATATAAGAAGACACTTTGAGAAAAGTCTTGAGCTTCTGGCACATCTGGATCCTTAATTTAGCCAAGTCTTCATCTCAGTAGCCTGCCATGTTTTCTGTCAATCTCGGGACTTTTAATGGACTTGAATTAGTGGCCTCCTGTCTGATTTTATAATTTTGGTACTGTGCCATTTACTTGACGACCTTGGGTTTGTTAGTTTTAGCAGCCAGCAGCTGTTTGAGTTAAAAGAAGCCTCCGGTATCAGTGGGAGAGGAGCAAGAGGCAGAACTGAAGCCCAAGGTCAAGGGGCTTTCACTCAGTCTTTAGAGCTGGCATGACTGCTAACCAGAAGGCTGGCGGTTCAAACCCACCAGCCACTCCTCAGGAGAGTTGGGCAATCTACTTCTATAGTGATGCTGCCTCGGAAACCCAAGGAGAGGTCACTATGAGTCAGATCTGACTCAACAGCAGAGAGAGAGAGAGAGAAACTGTAAGAGAATAAACTCCTGTTTGTTAAAGTCATCCACCTGTGGTATTTCTGTTAGAGCATAACTTGAGAACCAAGACAGTGACTATGTATATTCTTTCCATTTTCTTTTGATGTTTCCTGCATCATTCAATATTTTTCTCTTAGAATACTTCAATATTTCAACTTGATGCTTGAATTTTTTCTTCAGTTCTTTCAGCTTGAAAAATGCTTTTTCCTTTTGGTATTCTCACTCCAGGTCTTTGCACATTTCATTATAATACTTTACTTTGTCTTCTTGAGCCACCCTTTGAAACCATTTGTTCATATCTTTTACTTCATCATTTCTTCCATTCATTTTAGCTACTCTCTGTTAAAGAGAAAGTTTCAGAGTCTTCTCACATTCCTTTTGGTCTTTTCTTTTCAAGGTCATATTTTGGCTCTCATGGACTTGTTTTAATTTTCTTCAGCTTCAAGCATGTGGGTAATTGATGGTCTGTTCCACAGAAGGCCCCTGGTTTTGTTCTCACTGAAGATATTGAGCTTCTCTATCATCTTTTTCCACAGATGCAATTGATTTGATTCCCGTGTATTCCATCTGGTGATGTCTGTGTGTATAGTTGAGGTTTATGTTGTTGATAAAATGTATTTCCAATGAATAAGTCGTGGTCTTGTAATATTCTGTCATGCAATTGCTGGCATAATTTCTACCACCAAGGCCATATTTTCCAAGTACTGTTGCTGCTTCTTTGTTTCCAACTTTTGCATTCCAATCACCAGTAAATACAATGCATTTTGATTGCATGTTTGTTTAATTTCAGACTGCATAAGTTGGTAAAAATCTTCAATTTCTTCATCTTTGGCTTTAGTGGATAGTGAGTAAATTTGAAAAATATTTTATTAACTTATCTTCCTTGTATATGTATGGATTTTATCCAATCACTGACCTCATTGTACTTCAGAATAGATCTTGAAATGTTCTTTTTGATGACTAATGTTGTTGTGGTTACTTCATGCTATTCTAACAGAAAATACCACAAACGGATGGCTTTAACAAACAGGAATTCATTCTCTTACTGTTGATGGGGCTAGAAGTCTGAGTTCAAAGTGCCAAACTCTAGGGGCTGGGTGAAAACCCTTCAACCTTGGGCTTCAGCTCTGCCTCTTGCCCGGGGCCCACTAGAGCTAGACATGTCTCCTCACTCAGGAAACTTCTTGCTACTGAAGCAAACAAGCCCAAGGTTGATAAGTAAAATGGCACAGTCCCAATATTATCAAACAACATGGTAGGCCACTCGTCCAAGTCCAGAAACTGTCCCAACACCTGGAGGTAATAACAGCAGGCTGCTAAACAATGCTCAGCTACATGAAGGATTCAGGCATGCCAAAAGCTGCAGAGACCTTTCTCAAAACTTCCCTTATATACTGGAAGTAGACCACATCTCAAAGGCAGCTATTCAGTTGCTCTAGCGGAATCCACCATGGAGTCAATTGCCAATCTTACCATCAGGAACCACTACATCCAGCTGCCCAGCTACTCAAAACCAGGCCCAGACAAGTTGACACATAACCTTAACTACCACAAATGTGATGCCATTCCTCTTCAATCTGTCATTCCCAGCATAGTAGACCATATGATTTTCCAATTCAAAGTGGCGAATATCAGTCCATTTCAGCTCTTATGCCTAGGATATCAATCTTTATGTACTCCATTTCATTTCTGACAACTTCTAATTTTCCTAAATTCATACTTTGTATGTTCCATGTTCTGATTACTAATGGATGTTTATAGCTATTTCTTTTCATTTTGAGTCATGCCACACCAGTAAATGAAGGTGCAGTAACTTTACCTATCCAGGGGGATTTTCAAAATGGAGTCTCGTCAGTAATCCCCATGCTATTTCCCTCTAGCATCTTAGTGCTTGAAAAACTAGGTATAACAGTTTGAATTAGGGATTTTGGTGCTCTGAACAGCTCGCTGAATCAGAGTGCACCAAACACAGAAGAGCAGAATTAGAGGAAAGGCACAGGGAGGTTATTTAAGGAAGATCTACTCAGCAGAAGATGGACAGGCAGCTGAGAGAGGCCATTGGAAACTTTCCTGAGGCAATCATGGACCATTGGGTGAGGGCAGCCACCTGGGATCTCTGTGAGCCAAGGAAGAAGATACCCTATATCAGTATACCAGTGACTACACCAACATCCCAGCAAATATCCCAAGGATCTACCTTTAGCACCTGATTTTATCGGTAACTTGGGTTGGCTAGGTGCAAACGGGCACACACAGCACCACTGAAACCCAAGCAGAGAGCTCACTGGTGCTCCAGGAGGGTGAGCTCACTCCCCCCTCAGCGGGTCACTGAGTGGGCTTGGGTCAGCTTGGGAGACATTGAGAGGTCTGTGCTTGTCTTTGTCACTGATATTGGGACCACAGATTACTAGCAGGCACTCTCCTGAATCCAGCACAGCTGAAATGGTGCATCGTTGGCACCGCAGGTGGGTGGTATCACAGACAAACTCCTGAGCCATTCACAATCTGAGCAGATTGCACCAGCGTGGCAGGTAGACGGGATGGAGAGAGAGGAATCTGCGGCTGAGTGCAGTCCTGGGAATTTGCCTCGGATAGGCTTTTTGGTGCCGAGTGGCTTTGGAAGCATGGTCCTTGAGTGTGCCTGAGCCTGGCTGAAAGTGGCAACTCCCTAACAACGGGAATCTTTCCTGAAATTGAGCCACAGACTTGTAAATAACAGTATGTCATCAATAACAGCCCATGCAGAGCCCTAGAAACCGACCCTAGCAACACCAAGCTTTCCTTCTTCTGCTCCCACCTTCTCCGCCAATGACTTCACTCATGCAATACAAGAAACCATATTCAGCCAATTACCACAAAACCTCCCAGTTTGAACTCTAAATCCTCTTTACGACAAACAGAAACACATATCCACATTCCACACAGTGATTTCACCATCACAAAGAAAACAGCAGAGTGACCCAGCATACCTGAATCAATAATAAAATAAAATACACCAGCTTCACCTTTTCAAAATATTAAACCATAAAACCAAGACAAAACAAATCAACACATAACCAGCAGTTAAAGAC
>NW_006921665.1:3492531-3504229 GCF_000298275.1 Orycteropus afer afer | reverse complement strand
GTGGCTGGTGGGTTTGAACCGCCAGCCTTCTGGTTAGCAGTCAAGTGCCTTAGGCACTATGCTACCAGAGCTCCTATAGATACTCATAATAAGATCATAAAACATTCTACCTTAAAAACCAAGGAACTCAAGCAACACACAACAACAGCAATTAACCTATCAGAGGGAATAATACTTCTAGGTACAGACCCTCAAATGGAGAGGAAAACATGACAATGTCTTTGCAGCATGAGCTGTTCTAAAAATGTAGAGACAAGAATATACTTCAAGGTAACCACAAAGAAGAGTAACAATTCTTCTAAGCAAATCCAGAAGGAAGGAAAACAGATGGGCTTAATAAACACAAAACCAACTATAAAGAAGAAAAGGGAGAAAGCATTAGCCAACAAACTGAACTCAGCAAAGAAATATACACAGACCAAGGAATCATCAACAACACAACAAAAAACCACAATAGAATGACACCAATCAACTCATACCTATCACTAATTACACTCATTGTGAACGGACTAAATGCACCTATCAAGAGAAAGAAAGTGGCAGACTGGATAAGAAAAGAAGACCCATCAATATGCTGCCTACAAGAGACACACCTTAGACACAAAGATAAAAACAAATTAAGAGTTAAAGGATGGAAAAGAACATACCAAGCTAGTGGAAACCAAAAAAGGGCAAGGGTAGCAATTATGATTTCTGATAAAATAGACATTAAGGTGGAAAACATCTTAAGAGACAAGGATAGGCATTATACGATGCTGAAAGGATCGATTGACAAAGAAGAGGTTACAATAATAAATATTTATGCACCCAATGAAAATGCTCCAAAATACGTGAAGCAAGTATTAACTGAATTAAAAGGAATGATAGACAACTCTACATTAGTAGTGAGGAACTTTAACACACCACTTTCAAGGAGAGAAAGGCCAACAGGAAAGAAGCTCAGCAAAAATACAGAAGAACTTAACAACACAATCAACCAACTGGCACTCATAGACATATATAGAGTACTTCACCCAACAAAAACACAATTCACATTCTTTTCCAGTGCACATGGATCCTTCTCCAGAATAAACCATATGCTAGGACATAAAACAAGCCTCAATAAATTCAAAAGCATTGAAATACTGCAAAGCATCTTCTCTGACCACAATGCTATAAAACTAGAAATTAATAATAGGAAGAGCAAGGAAAAAGCATCAAACATATGGAAGCTGAATAATTCTCTGCTTAAAAACAGATAAAAACTGAAATAAAAAAATTCTTAGAAACTAATGAGAATGAAGATACATCCTACAATAACCTATGGCACACAGCAAAAGCAGTACTCAGAGGACAGTTTATAGCAATAAACGCATACATAAAAAAGAGGAAAGAAACAAAATCAACACTCTAACTTATCAACTCCAACAACTAGAAATAGAACAACAAAAAAGTCCTACAGTATCTAGAAGCAAGGAAATAATAAAGATCAGAGCAGAATTAAATGAAACAGAAAAAAAAAAAAAAAAGAGGGAGAGAGAAAATCAACAAAACAAAGAGCTGGTTCTTCAAAAAGATTAATAAAATCAATAAACCATTGGCAGACCTAACAAAACAAAAGAAGGAGAAGACCCAAATCACTAGAATTGTAAAATGAAAATGGTGTCATCACAACAGAACCAACTGAAATAAAAAAGATACTGACAGAATATTATGAAAAACTGTACACCAATAAATATGAGAATCTAGAAGAGATGAACAGGTTTCTAGAATCACAAGATCTACCTAAATTATCCCACTCAGAAATAGAAAACTTGAACAGACCCATAACAAGGGAAGAGATTGAACAGGTCATAAAAAAACTTCCCACAAAGAAAAGCCCTGGCCCTGATGGCTTCACTGGAGAATTCTATCAAATATTCAGAGATGACTTGACACTTATGCTCCTCAAGCTATTCCAGAGCATAGAAAAAGATGGAGTACTCCCAAACTCATTTTATGAAGCAAGCATAACACTAATACCAAAACCAGGGAAAGATACCACTAGAAAGGAAAACTACAGACCAATGTCACTCATGAACAGAGATGCAAAAATCTTTAACAAAGTCCTGGCCAAAAGAATCTAACAACATATCAAAAAAATTAATACATCCGGATCAAGTGGGATTCATACCAGGTTTGCAAGGGTGGTTCAACATCAGAAAATCAATCAATGTAATGCACCACACAAACAAAACAAAGGAAAAGGACCATATGATTATATCAATTGATACAGAAAAGGCATTTGATAAAATCCAACATCCATTCCTATTTAAAACTCTCAGCAAAATAGGGATAGGAGGGAAATTTCTCAACATAATAAACGGTATATATGCAAAGCCAATGGCCAACATCATTATTAATGGAGAAAGACTCAAGGCAGTCCCCTTACAAACGGGAACCAGACAGGGATGCCCTCTATCACCACTTCTATTTAATATTGTAATGGAAGTCTTGGCCAGGGCAATAAGGCAAGAAAGAGAAATAAAAAGCATACATATTGGCAAAGAGGAATTAAAACTATCTCTACTTGCAGATGATATCATCCTATACATTGAAAACCCAAGGGACTCAATAAAAAGACTACTGAAACTAATAGAGAGGTTCAGCAAAGTAGCAGGATACAAGATCAACATACAAAAATCAGTTGGATTTCTCTACACCAGCAAGGACTCCTCTGATAAAGAAATAAGGGAAACCATACCATTCACTATAGCTACAAAAGAAGATAAAATATCTAGGAATAAACCTCACCAGAGACACAAAAGACCTATACAGAGAAAACTACAAAACACTGCTACAAGAGACAACAAGGGTACTGCATAAATGGAAGAACCTGCCTTGTTCATAGATAGGTAGACTAAACATTGTGAAAATGTCAATACTACCTAAAGCAATCTATACATTTAACGCAATCCTGATCCAGATTTCAACAAAATTTTTAAGGACATGGAAAAACTAATTCCTAATTTCATATGGAAAGGAAAGAGACCTAGAAGAAAAACAAAGTGAGAGGTCTCACACTCCCAGATCTTAAGAACTACTATATAGACACAGTAGTCAAAACAGCATGGTATTGGTACAATGATAGACAGATAGACCAATGGAACAGAATCAAAAGCTCAGATATAGACCTATCCATCTATGGACAACTGATCTTTGACAAAGGCCCAAAGCCCATTAAATGGGAAAGGGATAGCCTCTTTAACAAATGGTGCTGGCAAAACTGTAGATCCACCTGTAGAAAAATGAAACAAGACCCATACCTCACCCCATACACAAAAACAAACTCAAGCTGGATCAAAGACTTAAATGTAAAACCCAAAACTACAAAATTCATCAAAGATAAAATAGGGGCAAATCTAGGAGCCCTAATTTATGGCATAAATAGACTGTCAAGCATAACCCAGAATGTGCAGGAGACAGAAGAGAAGCTAGATGACTGGGACCTTTTAAAAATTAAATTCTTGTGTGCATTGAAATATTTCGTCAAAAGGGTAAAAACAGAACCTACAGATTGGGAGAAAATATTTGCCTGTGACATAGCTGACAAAGGACTTATCTCCAAAATCTACAGAAAACTTCAACATCTCAACACCAAAAAGACAAAAAACCCAATTCACAAATGGACAAAAGACTTGAACAGACACTTCACCAAAGAAGATATACAAGCAGCCAACAAACACATGAGAAATTGCTCACGATCATTAATCATTAGAGAGATGCAAATCAAAACAACAATGAGATATCATCTCACCCCAGCAATAAAAGCAAAGTTCAACAGATCAGATAGTAACAAATGCTGGCGGGGTTGTGGAGAGATTGGAACTCTTGTGCACTGCTGGTGAAATGGTACAACCATTGTGGCAAACGGTATGGTGTTTCCTTAAAAAACTGAAAATAGAAGTACCATTTGACCCAGCAATCCCATTACTAGGAATATATCCTAAAGAGGCGAGGGATAGCGCACGAACAGACATATGTACATCTGTGTTCATTGCAGCACAATTCACCATAGCAAAGAGATGAAAACAACCTAAATGCCCATCAACGGATAGTGGATAACCAAATTATGGTATATCCACACAATGGAATATTATGCCACATTAAAGAACAATGAGGGATACGTGAATCATTTCACAACGTGGATGAACCTGGAGGACATTGTGCTGAGTGAAATAAGTCAATCACAGAAGGACAAGTACTGTATGAGTCCATTACTGTAAAAAGACAGAGAAGGGTTTGCTTGGGAAAGGGAACTTACCTAGTAGGTTACCGGGATGGGGAGGGAAAGGGAGGGATTAATTTAGGGCTAGTTGGGGCTTACACGCTGACATGGGTAGGGGGAGGGATATACAGGAAGGATATATGACCACCATGATAACATTGGGAAATGAGAGGACACCAAACTCTGCACATAAGAGATAGATGACAGATGTTAAAACCAACCAATGTGTCCACAACACCACATTGCCATTAACCCCAAACACTAGGCTATACAGATAAACACCTGAGATGATCAGACAGGGGTCAGTGAATAGAGGTATACTCTAGACCAAGGATAGACTCAGCTGAGGCTAATCTTGTACAGACACCAGTGATACAAAATACCTGCAGTCCTTACAGAAACAATAGAAGACAGATACAGAGTAATCCCTCACAGACATCCCAACACTATGGGAGAGAAACCCAATAGAGCTACTACCTCAGGACCATAGTACTGGGGGACACAAGACTCAATTGGCACAACAAAATACATAAAAGCATTGCTCCACATCCTACATTGGAGAGTAGCGACTGGGGTCTTAAAAGCTTTCAAGCAGCCATCTAGAATGCAGTCAATGGTCTCCTAGTGTCGGAAGTGAAGAAGAATGCACACACACACACACAAAAAAAGGCATTTAGGAGCAATCAGCCCTAGGACACGATGGCCTTTGAGACCAGAAGAACCGGATGGTGCCCAGCTACCAATGCCAATCACTCAGGAAAGGATCAAATCTGGAGATCCTGGATAGAGTGGGAGGGAAAACGTGGAACAAAATCCAAAAACTCAATAATGACCAGAATTACTGGTCAGATGAAGTCTGGTGAGACTCTCAATACTATGGCCCTGAAATACATTCGGCTCCTGGAATAAAACTCATCCCCAGGGGGCAGGCTCTCATCCCAATGGTTAGTAAGATGTACACACAGACCACTCAACCCAGGATGCTGCACCCACACAGTCAATGGTAATACATCCCCTAAAGCAATAAACCATGGGACACCAGAGAACCAACATTCAAACTGAGGAAATGCAGGACAAACAGGAGAGCATAATTATGAGGGGCACAGGGGGAGTGTTGCATGGTAGGGAGGGGAGGAGACTGGGTTAGGGCTGGACATAGCGAATGGGGAATGAAACTAAATGTACGTGTGACTTTGAATGTAAAACAAGTTCTTAAAATTAAAAATAATAATAATAATAAAGAAACTTTACATATCCATATCATTAAAGTTGATTCTATTTTGAGGAGGCAGCTCTTTCCCAGTCGTACTTTGAGTACCTTCCAACTTAAAGGTCTCATCTTCCAGCACTGTAACAGTGTTTCACTGCTATTTATAAGGTTTTCAGGAGCCAGGTCTGTCAGAAATGGACTGCTGTGTCCTTTTCCTAGTCTGTCTTAGTCTGGAAGTTCCACTGAAAACGTGTCTACGTAGGTGACCCTGCTGGTGTTTGAAATACTTGTGGCATAGCTTCTAGATCACACCAACACACAAGGCACCACAGTATAACAAACTGACAGATGAGTGGTAGAGAAAGGTAAATAGGGGAGATAATGTGAGTGAAAGTATCTAAATTCAAACCCTTTACAGTGACAACAGATACGACCTTTTTTAGTCTGATATTATTCATCTGGGAATCATATAGTGCTAAAGGAATATAAAATCCAAATGAAACCCACTGCCACTGAGTCAATTGCAACTCATAACTACCCTTTAAGACAGAGTAGAACTGCGTTATAGGGTTTCCAAGGCTGTAAATCTTTATGGAAGCAGAGTGCCTCATCTTTCTCCCATGGAGCAGGTTGTTGCATTCAAAATACTGACCTTTTGATTAGCAGCTGAATGCTTAACCACTGCACCACTAGAGCTCCAAAGGAATATAAGCATTAGATAAATGGGCAAGGGAATTGTCTTTAACAAATTACATGATTATTCGGTGTTTTATTTCTCTTGGCAACAAGAATGACTCAAAATTAATATGTGATGGATTCTAGAGCCCCATGTGGGGGTTCGGGCTCTGCAGCTAGCCACGGACTCTCTAAACTTGAGTGAAGACACTTTGACTCTCTGTTCTTATTTAGCTCATTTTTAATTTGGGATGATGGCTTAGTTATCTCATGCTGCTATAATAAAAATGCCACAAGTAGATGGCTTTAACAAACAGAAATTGATTCTTTCACAGTTTAGGAGGCTAGAAGTCTGAATTTAGGGTGCCATCTGTAGGCAAAGGCTTTCCCTCTGTGTCAGCTCTGGAGGAAGGTCCTTGTCTCCTGTCAACATCTGTAGACCTGGTATTCCTTGGGGATCTCTGTGTGTCTTGGCATCAATCTGCCCTTTAGCTCTAGGAGTTTCTTAGCACAGGGATCCTGGGACCAAAGGACACACTCTGCTCCTGGCTCTTCTTTCTTGACAGTACTGAGGTCGCTCTTTCTGCTTGCTTGTTTAACCTCTTTTATATCTCTAAAGAGATTAACTCAAGATACAATATAATCTTGTAGATTTTATCTTGCCTCATTAAATAACTGCCTCTAATCCTGCTTCTTTAACATCATAAAGGTTATGTTTTACAACATATAGTATGATTACATGAGATCACAAAATGGAAGAGAATTACATAACACTGAGAATTGTGGCCTAGCCAAAGTGACACATATATTTTAGGGACACAATTCAATTGGTGATAAAGAATACCTGCTCTATTTTACTCACAGATAGATTCTTTGACTCCTTGAGGAACAAGGCAGTAAATTGAAAATAAGAAAGATAAGAAAGAGAGTTCTGGACAAGACAGGTCAATATGTTCATGCTTTGATTCGTACCTCAGCTCTAAACATAAGGCCATGGTGATAAAGTATAAAAATAGAACACTATAAAAAGATGTCTGGCTCAGCGACATGAAAATTCTCTCTTTAGAACAGAGTTAGCAGAGAAACTCCCTGAAGCCTCTGACCGACTATACTCTGTCTAAAATCATCAGGGAGTTGTCTCTTGACTGCAAAAGAGATTAAAATGCCCCGCCCAAGGTGACAGATGGGAGCCAAGTTTCTTAAAGCCAGGGGCTGGAGTAGGGGTGCTGAAAGAAAGAAATGGTGGCTTATCACTGTCTGGACACTGAAATTTTAGAAGAATGATAGTCTAGGGAGATGGTGGCTAGGTGTCCAATCTCCAGATAAAAACTGAGTTTTATTCTCCTTATATATCACATATACATGATAGTCATGTAACCACCATCATAATAAAGATATAGAACATTTTTCACCCCATTAAATTCCCCATGACCCTTTATAAAAATCTCTTCCCCTAATCCAGCCCCTGGAATCACTGATCTGATTTCTGTCCCTGTAGTTTTGCCTTTTCCAGGATATCACATAAATAAAATCATATGGTACGTAGCCTTTTAGGTCTGGTTAATTTCACTTAGCATAATGCTTTTGAGATTCATCCATATTGTTTTTGGTATCATTACTTTATTCCTTTTTATTGCTGAATAACTCTGGTAGCATAGTGCATAAAGCACTTGACTGCTAACCAGAAGGCTGGCGGTTCAAACCCACCAACCACTCCTCAGAAGGAAGATGGGGCAATCTACTTATTAGTGATACTGCCTCAGAAACCCAAAGAGGGGTCGCTAAGAATCAGGTCCAACTCGACGGCACATAACAACAACAATTATCCCACTCTAGATGTACCACAATTTATCTACTCATAGCTCCCATCTACTCATTAGTTCACAAATAGTAAAGTTGTTTCCACTTTGGGGTTCTGTGAACAGAGTTGCTAAAACATTCATGTACAGATCTTTGTGTGGACCTATGTTTTCATTTCTCTTGAGTAAATATTTAGGAGAGTGTTTATGTTTAACTTCATGAGAAACTTGCAAACATTTTCCAAAGTTATTATACCATTTTGCCTTCCTACCAACAGTGTATGAGTGCTTAAGTGGCTCCTGATTCTTGTCAACACTTGGTATGGTTGGTTTTTTAAATTTTAGCATTCTAATAGGTGTCTAGTGGTATCTCATTGTGGTTTTTATTGGCCATCCATATCTCTGTGTATATGTCCTTTTATTAGATAAGGATTTTGCAAATATTTTCTCCCAGAATAAGGCTTGTCTTTCAATTTCCTGATAGTGTCTTTTAAAGAGTTAAAAAAGAAAATTCACTGCCATTGAGTTCACTCTGACTCATAGCCACCCACTTCGGGTTTCTGAGGTGGTAAATCTTTATGGAAATAGACTGCCCAGTCTTCCTTCTGCGGAATGGCTGGTGGGTTTGAACACCAACCTTCTGGTTAGCAGTCAAATGCCTTAGGCACTACGCCACTAGAGCTCGTTTTTTTTTAAAGAATAGAAGTCTTTAATTTTTATGAAATCTAATTTATTAAATTTAATTTTTGATTAGTGCTTTCATTATTATTATTTTTTAACCTAGCTAAGTCTTTGTCAGAATGGTAAAACTTCATCCTGTTTACTTTGGACACATCAACAGGAAAGACCAATAGCTAGAAAAGAATATCATGCTTGGTAAAGTAGAGGGCTAGGAAAACTCTCCATGAAATGGGTTGACCAGTGACTGCAACAATGAGCTCAAACATAGCAATGATTGTGGGAACAGCAAAGAATTGAGCAATGTTTCATTTGTTATATAGGCAGTCCCTAACTTACAAGGAGATTCCATTCCAGTGACTCCATGGTAAGTTGGTTCTGACTTAAGTTAAATATCTCATTTTTTTAAAAGTTTTCATTATTATTGCCTTTTATTATCAATCTCTTTATTTAGAAAATCTTTGTCTTTGGGGGTTTGAAGCATTACATATAAACTTACAGATAATTTTAATACATATATATATCTATTTTAAAAATACACAAATTATAAAAAGTTATTCTGACAATGAAGAAGAGTTGGATGACGGTTGGCATTTTGTCAACTGTGGTAATAACTCCACTTGTGGAAGGTTTCTGGATCATCTAGTAGTCTGTATAGTCCTTTTCTTCTTCATGTATTTCATAGTAACATTTCACTGCTTCCCGAATCTGCCTATTGACTTTAGAAAAGTGAATAGCATTTGGTTGCATGTTCTCAAATAACTGAAGCCCCTGATTTACTTTAGAAAAAAGTTCAGCTAATTTTTCACTGTAAAATTTTTGACAACTTCTTTGTCTTCCTCATTCTTTCTTTCTTCTTCAGCATTTCTTTCCTCTTCAAAATCAATTAATTCCTCTTCTGTCCCTTCCCCTTCTTCCTGATTGATGAGCTAATCCATTTTATGGGCATCAAGTTCTAAATTCAGTGTTCTTGCCAAATGGATGATTTTCTACCAATCTCTTCCATCATATTTTCCAGATCAACTGCTTGGAGCATGTTTACATAACTTAGCAACTTTTTCAAAATCCCTTGCATGCATTTTCCTGTAACTTCCTCCCAAGAAGATGCAATGTTCTAGCCTGCTATGCAGCAGTGAAACATAAAACCGAACATCTGCAAGTGAACATTTGAGAATGATAGCATTAGTAAATGGTACACTACAACACTGTATGTTGTACATATTACTATAAGAAGTACCAAAAAGAAAAAAAAAATGTGGATGGTCATAAGCATGGTTTCTCATAACTCAAATATGTCATTAAGCCAAGGAACTTGTACAGAAGATCACCATGAGGTGTGTAAGATTTAATAACAACAGTGCCTAAGGCATCTGACTGATAACCTGAAGGCTGGCAGTTCAAACCCACCAGCCACTCCTCAAAAGGAAGGTTGGGCAATCTACTTCTGTAGTGATACTGCCTCAGAAACCCAAGGAGGGGTTGCTATGAGTTGGATCTGGCTCAATGGCAGTGAATTTGGTATTTTTTTTTTAAATAACAACAAAGTCTTTGTCTAACTCAAGGTCTGTAAGACTTTCTTCTACTTTTCTTTTACAAGTTTTATAGTTTTAGGTTATGCATTCAGTTTATAATCCAATTCAAGTTGCTTTTTGTATAAAGGGTGAATAAAAAGTTGAAGATTAAGTTTTGATATGGATATCCAATTATTCTAGTACCATTTGTTAAAAAAGGCTATCCTTTCTCCATTGAATTACTTGGGCTTGGAATACTGTATACTTCTATTCAAGAATAAGTCAAAATAAAAAGATATTCATAATTTCACAGATCAGTAGAATTCACACTCAGTAAAAGAATTGTACTTCAATAAGAAAGAAGATAATAAGGAAGAAATGTATGAAATTCAAGATAAAATGGTAACTGTAGAAATTAATAAACTATGTGAATAAATATAATTACTTATTAAATCAACAAAATGTTAATGAGTAATTTAGGGGCTTTAAAAAAGGTAAAATTAATAAAATTGGTGGATGTTCAGAAGATCATTGACGTTTCCTGGCATCCTGGATGTGATAAGGAAGAAGACACAAATTCTGAATAACTAAACATTTTTTTAAGGAAATTACTAATTCATAGTTCAGAAAGTATACTCAAAATGTATAAGATTGTCAAAATAATAGAAATAAAATATGTAAAGTTGAAAATCAGCAAAATAAATTCTTTTGTTTAAATAAAAGTGAATAAAGAAGGGTTTTTCAAACCAATGTAAAAGGATGAAAAATACTTTAAAAAAACAATTGTTAAACAGAAATAAAGTAAAATAAGGTAGTAGAAATATGTCCAAACATATTAATAATCACAATTTCCTTAAACAAAATAGCATATAATAAAAGACTAGATTATCACACTGACTAACAAAATTAAATCTAACTATATGCTTGTTCCACCAATTGTCCATTGGTTTGTTGTATGATGGTGGCTTGTGTGTTGTTGAGATGCTGGAAACTGTGTCGCCACTATTTCAAATACCAGCCAGGTCACCCATGGTGGACAAGTTTCAGCTAACCTTCCAGACTAAGACAGACTAGGAAGAAGGACATAGTGGTCTAAAAAATGGCTACTGAAAATTTTATGAATAGTAATGGAATACTGTGTGAGGTAGTGCTGGAAGATGAGATCCTCACATTGGAAGGCACTCAAAATATGACTGGAGAAGAGCTGCCTCTTCAAAGTAGAGTCAGCCTTAATTATGTGGACCAAATAAAGGTTTTGAACCTTCATTTGCTGTTGAGGCATGACTCAAAATGAGAAGAAACAGCTGTAAACATCCTTTAATACCCAGAACATATAATGTATAAAGTATGAATCTAGGAAACTTGGAAGTTGTCAAAAATGAAACGGAACAATCAATATCATATATCAATATCATATCACATCAATATCATAATTATCAATAATCTAGGCATTAGTGAGCTGAAATGGACTAGTATTGGCCATTTTGAATGGAACCATCATATTCTCTAATAGGCCAAGAATGACAAATTGAACAGGAATGGCATCACATTTATCATCAAAAAGAACATTTCAAGCTCT
>NW_006921665.1:3472926-3474557 GCF_000298275.1 Orycteropus afer afer | reverse complement strand
TAGAAGAAGGTATCCAAAGGCTTAGGGAAATTGGCCTGTTAGAATGGATTTATCAGATTAGAACCCTAGAGACATAAATGGAGAGTCCAGAAGACATGCCTTTCACCAGTACCGTGAGGAATAAATTTGTGAAGGGAGGGCCAACATCCTTGAAGACTGCTGTGATTGCTATTTTATGTAAATCAGATTTGACATTGGGAACTGCCCTAATTGAGCTAAGACACTTAACTACGATAGGGCTGATTGGACCCCGTGATAGTAGGGGCCAAGTGGCAACAGTTAATCAACAAAGGCAAGGTAGGCATGGTTACCATAATGGACAACAGAGTCAAAACAGTAATCAGAATAATCTGACTCGTGTGGAATTATGGCATTGGCTACTTGCGCATGGTATTCCTAGTAGTGAAATACATGCCAAGTCTACTAAATATTTACTTGATTTGTATAGACAGAAGAATTCTAGGTCACATGAACAGCAGCCTAGATTGAATCACTGGAATACAGAGTCAAGGCCTCTCAATCAATTCCCATATTTAAGTCAGTTTACAGAACCACACCCCTTGAATGAAGGAGAGACTTGGTCCCTTTGAGGAAGGACCCCACTACATTGTCCAAAATTTATAATGTCAATTTTTCTCCCAGCCTTCCCCAAAGGGATCTGAGGCCTTTTATGAGAGTGATTATTCATTGGGGAAAAGGAAATAATCAGACTTTTCAGGGATTACTGGACACTGGCTCTGAACTGACACTAATTCTAGGAGACCCAAAGCATCAGGAGACCCCAGTCAGAGTGGGGGCATATGGAGGTCAAGTTATTGATGGACTCCTAGCTAAGGTGTGTCTCACAGTGGGTCCAGTGGGTCCCCAAATCCATCCTGTAGTGACTTCCCCAGTTCCAGAATGCATAATTAGAATATATTTATTGAGCAATTGGCAGAATTCCCACATTGGATCCCTGACATGTGGAGTAAGGGCTATTATGGTAGGAAAAGCCAAGTGAAACTCATTAGAACTGCCTCTACCTACAAAAATAGTAAATCAAAAGCAATACCGCATTCCTGGGGGGGGGTGTTGCAGAGATTACTGTAGACATCAAGGACTTGAAGGATATGGGGGTGGTGATTCCCACCACATCCCCATTTAATTCACCTATTTGGCCTGTGCAAAAAACAGTTGGATCTTGGAGAATGAGAGTGGATTATCGTAAACTTAATCAGGTAGTGATTCCAATTGCAGCTGCTGTTCCTGATGTTTCATTGCTTGAGCAAATTAGTATATCCCCTGGTACTTGGTATGCAGCTATTGATCTGGCCAATGCTTTTTTCTTGATACCAATTTCAAAGGATCATCAGAAGCAGTTTGCCTTCAGCTGGCAAGGCCAACAGTATACTTTCACAGTGCTTCCTCAGGGGTATATCAGCTCCACGGCACTATGTCATAATTTAGTCCATAGAGATCTTGATCACTTTTCCCTTCCACAAGACATCACACTGGTCCATTATATTGATGACATTATGCTGATTGGACCTAGTAAAGAAGAAGTATCGATGACTCTAGACTTATTGGTGAGACATATGCATGCTAAAAGTTGGGAAATTAACCCAACAAAAATTCAGGCACCTTCCACCTCA
>NW_006921665.1:3466904-3471606 GCF_000298275.1 Orycteropus afer afer | reverse complement strand
AAAAAAAAAAAAAAATCTGTTACTTTGGGTTTGGTGATGAGTTTTTTGACACAAATTCAAAAGTGTGATCCACAAAAGAAAATACATCTATTCCTTACTTATCAATATAATTAGGTTCCAAAGCCCAGATCATTATGAAAAAATCAGCATTGTGTGAATACAGAGGATGACTACATCAGATCACAAGATAGAGGACAACTATATCATTGTTGTTGTTCTTGTTATGTGCTGTCGCGTTGGACGCGACTCATAGTGACCCCTCCTTGGGTTTCTGAGATGGTATCACTATGGAAGTAGATTGCCCCATCTTCCTTCCGAGGAGTGGCTGGTAGGTTTGAACCTCCAGCCTTCTGGTTAGCAGTCAAGTGCCTTTGGCACTATGCCACCAGAGCTCCTGACTATATCATTATAAAACCAAAAAAAATCCAAACTCACTGCCATCAAGTTGGATCCGACTCATAGTAACCCCTCTTTGGGTTTCTGAGGCAGTATCACTACAGAAGTAGATTGCCCAATCTTCCTTCTGAGGAGTGGCTGGTGGGTTTGAACTGCCAGCCTTCTCGTTAGCAGTCAAATACCTTTGGCACTATGTCACCAGAGCTCCTTACATTATTATACAACTTCTAAATTATATCATTACATAAATTCCAAATTACAGCATTATATAAATTCCAAATTAGAGCATTATATAACTGTCAAACCACTTAGCATCACAGCTCAGCAAAGTAGACATATAACCATAACCATCACAGCCAGCATTACTATCACCTTGCACTTCAGCCATTCATTGTTGCCAGAAGTATGTTGTTAATGTGCAAAATAGAAATCTTTTACTATTACCATAAATGTAAAATGTCAGATAAAGGTATAGCAATAAATGAGTATGTGTACTGATAAATTAGACTTCATTAAAATAAAAAAAAATCTGTTCTATGAAAGACACTATTAAGGGAATCAAAAGGCAAGCCACAGACTAAGAGAAAATATTTGCAAAACACATCTCTGATAAAGAGCTTGTATTCAAAATATATCAAAAACTCATAAAGCTCACCAGTAATTAAAGAAGCAATTTAATAACTGGCAAAAGAGATGAACAAAAACATCAGTAAAGAAGATATACAAATGGTGAATAAATATACAAAAGTTACTCATCATGATTTTTCATCTGAGAATTGCAAATTAAAACAAAAATGAGATCCCATTATACATCTATTATTATTGTTTGCTGCTGTTGAGTCCACTCATGCATAGTGGAATCAGACCATTATGATTCATAGGATTTTCATTGGCTGATTTCCAGAAGGAGATCACCAGCCCTTTCTACCTAGTCCTACTTATTCTGGAAGATTTACTGAAACCTGTTGAGTGTCATAGAAACACTCAAGCCTCCACTGACAGATAGGTGGTGGCTGTGCATGAGTGCATTGGCTGGGAGTAAAAATCTGGATCTCCTACTTGTTGTTTTTGTTGTTAGGTGCCATTGAGATGGCTCTAACTTTTAGCGACCTTGTGTACAACAGAGGGAAACACTGCCTGATCCTGTACCATCCTCAAATCCTTTCTATACTTAAGTCCATCATTGCAGCCACTGTGTTAATCCACCTCCTTGAGGGTTTTCTGTCTTTTCACTGACCCTCAACTTTACCAAACATGAGATCCTTCTCCAGGCACTGTTCCCTTCTGACATGACCCAAGTAGGTAAGATGAAGTCTGGCCATTCTTGCTTCCAGAGAGCATTGTGGCTGAACTTCTTCCAGAACAGATCAGTTGTTCTTCTGAGAGTCCATGGTACTTTCAGTATTCTTTGCCAACACCAAGGCATCAGCTCTTCTTCAGTCTTTCTTATTCATTGTCCGGCTTTCACATGCATCTAAGGTGATTGAAAATACAGTGGCTTGACTGGCGCACCTTAGTCTTCTAAGTGGCATCTTTGCTCTATAACACTTCAAAGAAGTCCCTTGCAGCAGATTTGCCCAGCATAATACGTCCTCTGATTTCTTGACTGCTGCTTCCAAGGGTGTTGATTGTGGATCCAAGTGAAATTAAATCCTTGGCAACTTCAATCTTTTCTCCACTTATCATGCTATTGCTTATTGGTCCAGTTGTGAGGATTTTTGTTTTCTTTATGTTGAGATGTAATCTATATTGAAGACTATTGTCTTTGATCTTCATCAGCAAGTGCTTCAAGACATCTTCACTTTCAGCAAGCAAGGTTGTGTTGTCTGCATATCAGAGGTTGTTAACCAGTCTTCCTCCAATCCTAATGCTGCATTCTTCTTCATATATTCCAGTTTATTTGCTCAACATACAGATTGAAAAAATATGGTGAAAGGATACAACCCCAACACACACATTTCCTGATTTTAAACCATGCAGTATCCCCTTGGTCTGTTCAAATGACTGTCCCTTGGTCTATATACAGGTTCCTCATGAGCATAATTAAGTGTTCTGAAATTCCAATTCTTTACAACATTATCCATAATTTGTTATGATCCACACAGTTGAGTGCCTTTGCAGAGTCAATAACACATAGGTAAACTTTCTGGTATTTGCTTTCAGCCAAAATCCACCTGGCATTAGCAATGATCTCTCATTTCCCATCCTCTTCTGAATCCAACTTGCATTCCTGGAAGTTCCCTATTGATGTACTGCTGCAATGGTTTTTGTATTATCTTCAGCAAAATTTTATTTGTGTGTGATATTGATGACATTGTTCAATAGGTTCTCCATTCTGTTAGATCACCTTTCTTTGGAATGGGCACAAATTTGGATCTATTCCCATCAGTAGGCCAGATAGTGGTCTTCCAAATTTCTTGGCATAAATGAGGGAGCACCTTCAATGCTCCAGCCATTTCTTGAATCATCTCAATGAATCTCAATTCCAAAAGCTTTATTTTTCACCAGTTCTTTCAGTGCAGCTTGGACATCTTCCTTCAATATCATCTGGTTTTTGATCATATGCAACCTTCTCAAATGGATGAACATTGACAAATTCTTTTTGGTACAGTGACTCTGTGTATTCCTTCCATCTTCTGATGTTTCCTGCATCATTCAATATTTGCCCATAGAATCCTTCAATACTGCAGTTCGAGGCTTGGATGTTTTCTTCAGTTCTTTCAGCTTGAGAAATGCTGAGTGTGTTCTTCCCTTTTGGCTTTCTAATTCCAGGTCTTTGCACAATTCATTATAATACATTACTTTGTCTTCTTGAGCCTCCCTTTGAAATCTTCTATTCATCATTTTTATTTAATCATTTCTTCCACTCAATTTAACTATTTTATGTTCAAGAGTAAGTTTCAGAGTCTTTTCTGACATCCATTTTTGTCTTTTCTTCCTTTTTCATCTCTTTAATGACATTTTGTTTTCTTCATGCATGATGTTCTTGATGTCATCCCACAAATTATCTGGTCTTCAGTCATTGGTATTCAATGTGTTGAATCTATTCTTCAGACAGTCTCTAAATTTAGGTGGGATTCAATCAAGGCCGTATTGTAGCTCTCCTGTACTTCTTTTTAAGGATCTCTGGTGGTGCAGTGCCTAAGGCATTTGACTCCTAACTAGAAGGTTGGTGGTTTAAACCTACCACCTGCTCTGTGGGATGAAGGTAGGACAATCTACTTCTGTAAAGATTTACTGCCTTGGAAACCCAAGTCACTATAAGTTGGAATAAACTCAATGCTGGTTGGGTTGTTTTTTTTTTGGTACTTGTTTTAAATTTCTTCAGCTTCAACTTGAATTTGCATATGAGCAATTGATGGTCTGTTCCATAGTCAGCTCCTGGCTTTGTTGTGAGTGATGATATTACCTTTCTCAGTCACCTATTTCCACAGATGTTGTCAATTCAATTCCTGTATATTCCATCTGATGATATCCATGTGTTTATTCCCTGTTTATGTTGTTGAAAAAGGTATTTGCAATGAATAAGTCATTGATCTTGCAAAATTCTATTATGTGATCTTTGATGTAATTTCTATCACCAAGGCCATATTTCCCTGCTGCCAATGGTTCTTCTTTGTTTCCAACTTTCATGTTCCAATCACTAGTAATTACCAATACATCTTGATTGCATGTTTGGTCAATTTCAGACTGCAGAAGTTGGTAAAAATCTTTAATATCTTCATCTTTCGCTTTAATGGTAGGTACATACATTTAAAGAACAGTAGTGTTAACTGGTCTTCTTTGCAGGCATATGGATACTATCATATCACTGACAGCACTGTACATCAGGATAGAATTTTTTTTCCTTTTTAATGCATTTTATTGAAATATAATTTATGTACAGTAAAATACACAAAACAAATGTGACATGGGTCAATGCAATTTTTTTTTGGCAGTGTTCCCTCCCCTCCCCTCCCACCCATGGCAACGAACAAAGAAAGTTTCCCTCCATATATAAACATTTCCTTGACCCTCCCCAACAACAAACTAATACTATATTTGTCCTTCTGTGATTGACTTATGTCACTCAGCATAATGTCCTTCAAGTTTATCCACATTATGTGGTGTTTTGCAACTCTACATTATTCTTTAGTGCTGCATAGCATTCCATTATGTGTATGTACCATAGTTTGGTCATCCACTCTTCCGCTATAAATCTTAGAGATAAGTCCCTGCCAGATACGTAATTATCGGCAAATATGAATTTGTGCTGTCATTTTTGTTATGTGCTTTTTCATGGTGCCAATTTCTTTGTTCCATATAA
>NW_006921665.1:3458422-3463318 GCF_000298275.1 Orycteropus afer afer | reverse complement strand
TATCTACCTAATGTAAATGTTCAGCTCATATGACTGTCTTTTGTTTGGCTGGAAGCCACAGGAGTGGGTTCAATTCCAGACCTGAAGGGCAGCTAAGGGCCAGAGTCTCAGGGGTTCCACCAGGCTCTATCAGATCAGCAAACCTGGTCCTTATTTTTTTATTTTTTAATGATTTTGAGTTTTTTTCCACATTGTTCTCCCACTCTAACCAGGATCTCCTACAAAGATCTCCCTCTGAGATCTTGGTTGATAGTCGTAGCCAGCCACCATCTAGTTCTTCTGGTCTCACAGTCATATCAGCTGAAGATTATATGGTGTACCAGCCACTTGGACTAATTATTTTCATGTGTCTTTTGTTTTCTTCATTCCTCTATGCTCTGGATGAGGAGAGACCTATTATTGCATCTAGATGACTGCTTCCAAGTTTTTAAGATCCCATTTGCTACTTTCCAAAGTACTTTTCTGTCTTTTTAATGATCTTCTACTTTCTTCATGGATGATATTCTTAATGTCATCCCACAATTACTCTGGTTTTCGGTCATTTGTGTTCAATGCATCAAAGCTATTCTTTAGATGGTCCCTAAATTCAGGAGTGTGGTGGTTATGTTTGTGTGTCAACTTGGCTGGGCCTGGTTGAGTGGCTGGGCAGCTGGTGGTACTTATTCTCCACAATGAGATTGACAATCAACTCCATGGTGGGATTCTACCACAAGGAGCTGAGTAGCTGCCTTTGGATGTGGTCTGCTTCCTGTATATAAGGAGAAGCCTCGGGAATGATCTCTAGTTTATGGCACACTTGGACCCTGCATGTAGCCATGTCCTTGCTCAGTAGCCTGCTATGCTCTCCCAACCTTGGGACTTAACAATGGACTTAAATTAATGACCTACCATGTGGTTTGGTAACATCTGGACTATGCCTTTTTACTCGTCAACCTTGGGCTTCTCAGCCTCAGCATCCAGAAGCTGACTGAGTAAAGAAAAGCCTCTAGCTCCAGTGGGCCAGGAGCAGGAGGCAGAGCTGGACCCCAAAGTTGAGGGGCTTTCATCCAGCCCCTAGGGCTTGGCACTTTGAACTTGGACTTAAAGCCTCCAAATTGTAAGAATAAACTCCTGTTTGTTTAAGCCATCCCATTTGTGGTATATTCTTGTCAGAACGGTACTAGGTAACAAGAACACAGGAGGGATAGAATCAAAATCATATTTTGGCTCTTGTGGATTTATTTTAGTTGTCTTCAACCTCAAGTTGAACTTGCATATGAGAAGTTGATGGTCTGTTCCACAATCAGCTCCTGGTTTTGTTTTGACTGAAGATATTGAACTTTTCCATCACCTCTTGCCACAGATGTAGTCAATCTGATTCCCGTGTATTCCATCTGGTGAAGTCCACATGTATATCCATCATTTGTGTTGTTAAAAAAAAAAAAGGGTATTTGCAATGAATAAGTCATTGGTCTTGTAAAATCCTATCATGCGATTTCCAGCATTATTTTTATCACCAAGGCCATATTTTCCAACTACTGGTAACTCTTCCAGCCACTCCTCAGAAGGGAGGTTGGGCAATCTACTTCCATAGTGATACCACCTGGGAAACCCAAGGAGGGGTCACTATGAGTCGGATCCGACTCGATGGTAAATAACAACAACAGTAACCCTTCTTTGTTTCCAACTTTTGCATTCCAGTCTCCAGTGCTAATCAACACATCTTAATTGCATGTTTGATCAATTTCAGAATCCAGAAGTTGGTAGAAATCTTCAATAGCCTCATCTTTGACTTTGGTGGTTGGTGTGTAAATTTGCATAATAGTAGCATTAAATGGTCTTCCTTGTAGGTGTGTGGATATTATCCTATCACTGACAATATTCTACTTCAGGACAGATTTGAAACAGTCTTTGTGACGATGAATGCCAAACCATTCCTCTTCAATTTGTCATTCCTGGCATAGTAGAGCATATCGTCTGATTCAAAATGGCCAAAACCAGTCCATTTCAGCTCACTAATGCCTAGGATATTGATCTTTATGCATTCCATTTCATTTTTGACAACTTCTAATTTTCCTAGATTCATACTTCATACATTCCATTTCCCATTATTAATAGATGTGTGCACCTCTTTCTGCTAATTTTGAGTCATGCCACATCAGCCAGTGGAGGTCCTGAAAACTACTCCATCCATATCTTAAGGTTATCTCTACTCTGAAGAGTCAGCTCTTCTCCAGTCAAATTTTGAGTGCCTTCTGACCTGATGGGCTCGTCTTCCAGCACTATGTTGGACAATGTTTCAGGGTTTTTCATACAGTTTTACAGTAATATGTCAGACAGTGTTTCACTGCTATTCATGATGTTTTCGCTGGCCAATTCTTTGAGAAATAGATGGCCTCTTCCTTCTCCCAAGTCTGTCTAAGCCTGGAAGCTCTGCTGAAAACTCTCCATCATGGATAACCATGCTGGCATTTTACAACATGGTGGCATAGTCTCCAGCCTAATGGCAACATATAAGCCCCACAGAATGACAAATTGACAGACAAGTTCATCTCCATTAGTTGTTCCTAACCCCTCTGCATCTGCCTACCTCAGGCCCCAGCGTATATAGAGCCACACCCAAGCCCCTGGCCTGCCTACCTCAGTCTGCAGCCTTAATAAAGAGCAACCCCTAAGTTAAAACCAGCCTCCATTCCGTAGGCCTACCTACCTCAGTCCCTAGGCTTAATAAAGAGCCACAGCCAAGTAAAAAACAGCCTCCAAGCCCCTGGCCTGCTTATCACAGGCCTCTCCCTTAATATAGAGCCACACTCAAGTGCAAAGCAGCCTCCAAGCCCCGGGCCTGCCTACCTCAGGCCCTGGCCTTAGTATAGAGCCACCCCAAGCAAATATTGATGGTAGCTTATTGAACATTGATAGTAGCAAATATATTGATAGTAGCTTTACTAATTATCATCACCCAAAACTGAAAGCAACCAAGAAATCATTTACTAGCTGAATGGATAAACAAACAGTGGTATATCCATAGAATAGAATATTATTCAGCAATAAAAAAAAAGAAATGAGCTACAAAAAGACATGGAATAACCTTAAATGCATATGGTTAAGTGAAAGAAACAAGTATGAAAAATGCTACATAGTGTGTGATTCCAAATATATGACATTCTGGAAAAGGCAAAATGTAAAGTGATCAGTGGTTGCCCAGGGGTTCATGGGGAAGAGAAAAAGATTAACAGATGAATCACAGAGGATTTTTAGGGCAGTAAAATTACTCTGTATGATGCTGTAATGGTGAATACTAGACATTTGCTGAAACCCAGGGAACAAACAGTGAACCTTAATGTATACAAATTTTAAAAAAACATTTAGGAAGTTGGGTAATTCTAAGTAGGAATGCAAAGTGTGACCAGAGAATGTATCTGTATTATAAATGTTTGAAATTACCTCATTGAAGGGAATGAGAGGTAAAAGGTGCTGATCTAAGAATCATTAGAAATGAGTGGAGTCTGTAAGACTAGAGGCAAAAGGAATTGCTCATAAACACTGCACTCTAGTTAATAAAGCTAGTTTCCTAAAAGATCCAAGTTAGTAATTCTGATACAGCTATAGATGCATACCAAACAGAACAATTAAGTCAACGGATGACAGATGGTAGAAGCCAGGAAATACACTATTGGAGTGGGAGTATACATATATAATCAAAGGGAGGAAGCTAGGATGATCCATGTAGTAATAAATTACAATTGGAGATGCCAGTACTAGTTCATATGTAGTTTAATACAGATATAGATGGTTACATATAGAAATATTTATAAATGGATATATATACATGATTTAGTGTAAACATACATTTTTTGCTATGTCATTTGAGAAGGTCTAAAAGAAATGACACCTCAGTAGCAACAAACACACAAGCACCCAATCTTGGTTTCTAATATCATTCTCCAATGAAAGGGAGCAAGCTCCTTAGAAAAGTGGCTGGGACTGGGGCAGGAAATACATAAGAGAAACCTGGAACACCTAGTAGTGCCAGAAAGTAAGAAAGTGCTAAAAATAAAACAAAAAACCCTCAAACCAATAAACAAATAAAAATATACAGACACACATTGATGGGGTTATGTCAAACCTGCACAGGAGCCAAAAAATGCCCCCATTAACCAAAAACAGAACACTTTGATCAAATCAAATAAAGAATGAATGGATTGAGGAGCCTGGTAGCACAGTGGTTAAGTGCCCAGCTGCTAACTGAAAGGTCAGTGGTTTGAACCAATCACTCTGCAGGAGAAAGATATGGCAGTATGCTTCTATAAAGATTTACAGCCTTGGAAACCCTATGAGGCAGTTCTACCCGGCCCTATGGGGTCACTGAAAGTCGGAATTGGCTTGATGGCAATGGATTGGGTTTTTGTTGTTGTTGTTTAGTATTGGATTATAACCCAAAGTATAAAGTAAATATTCATGAATCCATGGTGATATAAATAAATGATCAGATAAATTAATAAATGAGTGAGAAGAGACAAATCTCTCATGCAAAAAAATTCCAAATAATTTAAATATATACTCCACCTTCAAAGAAGGTAAGCATCACTCCCCACTCCTTAGGTGTGGGTTGTGCATAGTGACTTCCTTCCAAACTACACACTATGGAAAAGGAGGGAAAATGTAAAAGTTTACAGTGGATAAATACTACCTCAGCCAGGTGGCCAAGACCATCATCAACAGTTCTAAATCATGTTGATAGTACACCTGCTGGATAGGATGTGATGAAAATTATACTTTAACTCTGTGGTTTTCCTCCCACTAACCCATAACCCCAGTCTGATCATGAGAAAAAAAATCAGAGAAATTCTGATAGAGAAGCCTCCTACTAAATATCTGATTGTTGTTGTTGTTGTTGTGTGCCGTCGAGTCGGCCCC
>NW_006921665.1:3457761-3458322 GCF_000298275.1 Orycteropus afer afer | reverse complement strand
CATCTCTTGTAAGGTTGGTCTGGTTTTAACAAATTCCCTTAATTTCTGCTTACCTGGAAATGTCCTAATTTCACCATCATATTTGAGGGACAATTCTGCTGGGTACCTAATTCTTGGTTGGAAATTTTTCTCTTTCAGGGTTTTATATATACCATCCCCTTGTCTTGCCTGCATGGTTTCTGTCAAGAAATCTGAGCTTAGTCTTATTGGTTGCCCCTTGTAGGTAATGATTTGTTTTTCCCATGTTGTTCTCATGATTCTTTCTTTGTCTTTGGTTTTGATAAGTTTGATGATGATATGTCTGGGTGATTTTCTTTTGGGGGTCTATCCTGTTTGGGGTTCATTGGACCTCCTGAATAGATATTTTCTCATCTTTCATCATACCAGGAAAATTCTCTTCCAACAAATCTTCAACAATTTTCTCTGTGGTTTTATTTGTCTCTTCCTGTTCTGGGATTCCGATTACATGTAGGTTATTCCTTTTGATGGTATCCCACATGAGCATTGGGCTTTCTTCAGTTTGTTTTGATCTTTTTTACTGATTGATCCCTTTCCAAAGAA
>NW_006921665.1:3442310-3449743 GCF_000298275.1 Orycteropus afer afer | reverse complement strand
TTGAACCGCCAACCTTCTGGTTAGCAGTCAAGCACTTTAGCCACTATACTACCAGAGCATAGTGATTGGTCCCCTTAAAATTGTCAGTGTCATCAAAAACAAGAAAACTCTCACAATCAAGAGCAGCCTAAGGAGACATGACTAAATGTAATGTGGTACCCTGGATGGTAATCTGGAGCAGAAAATGGATGCTAAGAAGACAAGGAGGCCACATCTTCTGACCTCCTCTAAGTATACAAGAGGAAAACAGAATCACTATCAGTAGCGCAACGTCCATTACTGTGAGGCCAGACATGCTACCTCCCTTCAGCCCTTTTACCAACCCTGACACCAACTGTTCCTCCGGCAGAACCCACCTTTCTGCTGGGTTCGATAATTGACTGCAGTGGCCACACAGAACTCACATATTATGGGGTTTATTAGGGAAGCACCAGGCTACAATTCAAGTTCAGGAAAAACGCTCAGTCTCTTGCAGCCCTCTGTCTCTCAGCCAAGTCTCTCATAGTCTCTCTCCCAGCAGTGTGTGTCCCTTGGTGTCTCACTCAGCAATGCATGTCTCTTGCATCTCTTTCCCAGCAGCGCATGTCTCTCAGGAGGGCGTGCCTCTTTCAGCAGCACGTCCTTCTCAGCCAGCAGTCAGAGAGACTTCTTCTGCCTCTAGGAGGCCTCCTTTTGAGCCTGGCAGAGTGGCCAAACTTACCAATCATAACATCAGAAATCTAAGCACCAGAGAGAAAGTGAACCTCCCAGAACATTACTTTGTGCTGTTCCCAAAAGAAATACCCCAGACGGATGATTTTAACAATCAGGAGCCACTCAGTTTCTCACAGCAAATTCCACCATGGAGTTTACAAACACTTGTGGCTAGAAAACCCATACCAGGTAATTTACTACAGTGCAGGCCACCCCCTGGCTTTTCTAGCCATTATCCCTTTTATACTTTAAAAATTAACATCCCCTTCACCATCAGTTTAAGAATAACCACACCCATGAAAGCATGTAAGCCAGCCACTTCATGCTTTTATCTTCTCCCATTTTAAACAGCCAATTTCTAATTTGCCCATCCCTATCAAACCAGTACTCTGAGGAGACAAGCATGGTGCTTTCTCTGGAGAATCTTCTCTTCTGCTTAGCAACTTTGGGCATCTGCATCCATAAACAAGAAAAGCCCAATCCAGTGCAAGCCATCAAATTGCAGCAACTTAACACCAGCTCAGTGTCAAACATCTTCCTCTTCATTTGGTCAGGTTCTGGTCAGCTCAGCCCTAGCCATCCCATCTAGGTCATGGGTACCAGCTGCCAAGTTTGGGAGTCAACTCTTCCCTTCACTTCAGACCAGCCAGCACCTTCTCTCACATCTTCCCTCCTCAGGGACTATTTCAATGCCCATAGGCTCACAACTCCTTGCACTTCAGACCAGCCAGCCCTTTCTCTCATCCCTAGCCTCCATGGCCTAGGTCAAGGAGTACCAAACTCAGCCATTTCTTCTTTGCTGTACTTCCCCCATTTCTACTCAAGTGGACCCAGGTGGTCACAAGTGAGCAGCATACAAGCCAATTGCTCGCTGGCTTCCTTTAACTTTCAGTCCTGGAAGGGGTTTCTCTCATAGAGCATGTCTTTCCTGCCTTGATGCACCCAAAGCCTATCTGCTTGCTCAAAATTCAAAAAGCCAAACAGTTTTTTTTTTCCTCTCTCTCTCTCTTCAGGTCCTCTCTACAAATGCAAATCTTCCGTTCCCTCAGTAGTACTGGGTGGGGCTCAGGTTTTCTACCTAAACTCCTAGTACTGTCTACACACAAGGCTTAAAACAAAAGCCTGTGTTTCTTCTGGGCAAATTCTATTTAAGCTTTTAAACATATCCAATTAAGTATAAGCTGAAGGAGGACTTATATGCTTTCTATTATCCACAACCCATAATCATTTCTAATGTACAAGCAGGTAAGAGACATTCAATACTTGTAGTACATTCAGGTAAACACATAATCCAAAACTCGTAGTCCTTTTAAGACATTCCAGGTTCGTTTCTTCACTTTGATTACAATCCCATTCTATGCATATGGCTTTGGGCCTTTGGCTGGGTGTAACTAAAAGCCCTAGCCTCTGGATCAATTATCTCCTTTAAGAGGTAACATCAAACAGTAACCATCTAAGAATCCAAAGTTTCACTTCCCAGGCCCCTTCCTTCTTTCTTTTACAAAATCTCATGCTTCTATGAGTCTGGAGCCACTACAAGGAATCCCACTGCTTCTGACACCAACTGCTAAAAGGGCAAGGAGTTGTGAGCCTATGGATATTGAAATAGTCCCTGAGGACTGAAGATGGGAGAGAAGGTGCTGGCTGGTCTGAAGTGAAGGAAAGAGTGTTACTCCCAAAATTGGCAGCTGGTACCCATGACCTAGCTGGGATGGCTAGGGCTGAGCTGACCAGAACCTGACCAGATGAAGAGGAAGGTGTTTGACACTGAGCTGGTGGTGTTAAGTTGCTGCAATTTGATGGCTTGCACTGGGCTGAACTTTGCTTGTTTATGGATCCAGATGCCTGAAATTTCCAAGCAGAACAGAAGATTCTCCAGAGAGAAAGGACCATGTTTGTCTCCTCAGAGTACTGGTTTGCTAGGGATGGGCAAATTAGAAATTGGTTATTTAAAAATGGGGAGAGATAAGGGCATGAAGTGGCTGGCTTACACACTTTCATGGGTGTGGTTATCTTAAACTGATGGTGAAGGGGATGTTAATTTTTGAAGTATAAAATGGATGGGATAATGGCTAGAAAAGCCAGGGGGTGGCCTGCGCTATAGTAAATTACCTGGTATGGCTTTTCTAGCCATAAGTCTTTGTAAACTCTGTGGTGGGATTTGCTGTGAGCAACTGAGGAGCTCCTGATTATACAAGTTATCCACCTGGAGTATTTCTGTTGGAAGTGGCACTGGAACAATGTTCTGGGAAGGTTGCTCTCTGTCAGGTGCTTAGAATTCTGATGTTATGATTGGCTAGTTCGGACACTCTGCCAGGCTCAAAAGGAGGCGTCCTAGAGGCAGAGGGCTCTCTTACTGCCAGTTGAGGAAGACAGTGCTGCTGAAAGAGACAAGAGCTGCTAGGAAAGAGATGAAAGAGACACACATTGCTGAGTAAGACACCCAGGGACATGCACTGCTGGGAGAGAGACTGTGAGAGACTGTTGGCTGAGAGACGGCGGGCTAAGAGAGACTGAGCATTTTTCCTGAACTTGAATTGTAGCCTAGTGCTTCCTTAATAAACCCCATAATCTGTGAGTTTTGTGTAGCCATTGCAGTGAATTATCGAATCCACCAGAGAGGTGGTGAGTGCTGCGGGAAGAAAGGTTGGTGTCAGGGTTGGTGAAAGGGCTGGAAGAAGGCAACATGCCTGGCCTTGCAGGAATAGGCCTTGGACTACTGATGGTGATTCTGTCTTCCTCTTGTGGGGTTAGAGGAGGTCAGAAGATGTGGCCTCCTTGCCCTTTTAGTAATGGACATTAAGTGAAAACTAGGAAACTCTACTATGGACTTCCATTAATAATAATGTATCAATATTAGTTCATTAATTATAACAAATGTATCATTAATATAAGGTATTAATAATAGAGGAAGCTAGGCATTGGATATATGTGAACTACCTATTGTGAGACCCCCTCCCCTCCAGGTAATTATTCTTTAACTAGGAGCCATTAGTGCCGGGAACTCCAGTATGTTCCCCACGCCTCAGGGCTTTACCTCACAGAGCCCTAACCCCCCCCTCCTTTTCTACCCCCTAGCAACAACCAATCAAAGGAGAGAGGGATCTCTTTGCTTTACTCCACCCTGTATTTTTCCTATAAAATTGTAATTGTAGTAGAGCACGGGGTCTTTTGCCCAAACGGCTGCGTCTGTGTAAGCTGAGACCCTAGCTCAAGCTAGCCAATAAACTTTCCTTTTGCTTTTGCATTATCGTGTCAGTGGTAGCTTCCTCGCGCCGACACTCCTTTCGAGACCTGAGACCAACACCTATATTATCTTGTTCATTTTTCTGTAACTCTAAAACTTTTTTTTAATAAAAAGTCTATTAAAAAGAAACAAAAAACTTTTTTTCAAAGTTTTTATTAAATCTTTTGTTTTTTTTAGTTGTGATTTGGGTGAAAGTTTACAGAGCAAATTTATTTTCTGTACAGCAGTTCACACACACATTCTCATGACATTGACTACAATTTACCCTAATACAATAGCTCTCCTCCCACTTCCTCCTGATAGCTACCTCTTCCCTGTGTCCATCCCTCCATGCACTCCTGCCCCCTGAGCTGTCTTCCTCTGCATAAACAGCTCTTCTTTCTCCCATGATTGAAGGAACATACCTACCTCAGGTAAATGTTCAACTCCTATGCCTGTCTTTTGTTTGGCTGGAAGCCACAGGTGTGGGTTCAATTCCAGACCTGAAGGGCAGCCAGGGGCCATAGTCTCAGTGGTTCCACCAGACTCTATAAGACCAGCAAACATGGCCCACCTTTGAAAAAAAAAAACCTTAATGAATGAACTACTGGAGCTCTGGTAGCATAGTGCCTAAGGCACTTGACTGCTAACCAGAAGGCTGGTGGTTCAAACCCACCAGCCACTCCTCAGAAGGAAGGTTGGCCAATCTACTTCTGTAGTGATACTGCCTCAGAAACCCAAGGAGGGGTCACTATGGCTCGGATCCAACTCCATGGCAATGGTTGTGTTGCATTGCGTTACACAATAAAACATAAATGAATATCTCAAATACAGTATTGTGCAAAGGAAACCGGACACAAGTGTACAAACTATGATTCTTGTTATATAAAGTTTTAAAACTTGTAACTATGGTTAGGAAAGTGTTTCCTTTGGGAAGCGGGGCAGATGGTGACCAGGTGATGTGTGAGGGATTTCTGGGTTACAATTAACATTCCATTTCTTGATCTGATTGGTCAAAACATGGTGTCTTAGTTTCCTAGGTTGCCATAACAAAATAACACAAAGTGGGTGCCTTTAAAGAAAAGAAACTTATTATTTTAGCTTCTAGAGGCTAGAAGTCCAAATTAGAGTGTGTGCTGATTCCTCCTGAGGGCTCCATGTAACAGGTCCATGCCTCTGTCCTAGCTTCTGATGGCCCCTGGCAACCCTTGCCATTGCTTGGCTTGGAGCTGCATCTACCTCAGCCTCACATGGCTATTTTTCTTCTCTGTCTCCATGTCTGGTCTCTCTTTCATAGGACACAACTTCTATTGGATTATGACCCACCCTCCTCCAGTATGACCTCATGTTATCTGATAACATCTTCAAAGACACTATTTCCAAACAAGGTCACATTCACAGGTACAGGGGTTAGGACAAAGACATAGCTTTATTTTGGAGACACAATCCATCCCATAACACATGGGTTTGTTCACTACATGGAAATTAATTGAGCTAACATGAATAATTTGTGTACTTTTCTTCACAATTGTTATTCTTCAATAAATTTCACTAATGGAAATGAAACAAAAGTACATCAGAGCTACATAGAGCCACATAAAAAATATAAACCACAATGTTGAATTTAAAGCACAATTTGCCAAATAATGCCAAAAGTATTATACCAATTAAAAAATACCATTAACAAGACAATACTATATATTGCTTATGGACTTACAAAAATTTGGTCACAGTACAAAAACATATATGATATTAAATATATCAAATTCATGGTTGTGGTTACATCTGAGGAGGAGGGAAGAGGTGTGCACAGAGGGTCTCAGTTCTACCTATAACGTTTCATTTATTAAAAAATAAATAATAAACCTGAGGCACATATTGCAAACTGTTAAGTTGTGATACAGTTGATGGAATGTGTCTCTCTGTGTGTATTTTACTCATGATTTTATCAGAAAAAGAAGAGAAAAAAATATGGATAGTGGTAAAATCATGCCCATAATTAAAAGCTCTATAAAAACAAGAAATTAAAACTATTTATAACAATAATAGCAACAGCAACAACAAAAGCCTGTTGCCATTGAGTTGGTTCCAACTCATAGTGACCACATGTATTAAAGAGTAGAACTGCTCCATACGATTTTCTTGGCTGCAATCTTTACAAAAGGAGATTGCCAGGCTTTTCTTTCATAGTGCCATTAAGTGTGTTTGAACCACCAACCTTTAGGTTAGAAGTCAAGGTGAACCATTTGCACCACCAAGGTACTTATAGAACAATAATAACCAAGGAGAAATTACAGGTATTTTGTGATCAATACTGGAGCTTCTGTGTTGCTAAAGGTGAATGGATCCATGGATCCTTCACAGTCTGGAAACTTCTAGTTTATTTTTCATCAGAGATGTTCTAACTTAAATACTAATAACCTTTGGATGTCATCAGCCCCTTGTTAACTTCATATCTTTCATGAAAGTTAATCTCAAAGTTTCCTGGAAAGTGAATTTTATCTGCTGACAAGCATATTTAGGACCACTGGAAATGGTCAGATACTGAAGGTCAGGAAGAAATCAATCCAGTTACTCATTCATTCACTCAACAGCATGGACGGGTTGTCATCATGAGATATGGTGGGACAGGAACTAGGGTGGTTATAGAAGACAGAGAGAAACAAATAGATCTGAGAACTATTTTGCAGGCTGAGCTGTCAGAAACTACTGAAGGCCTGTGAATGGCAGGATCTGTGTGTTGAGAAGAGGAACCAAGGATGGCTAGGTTTGTTTTTTTCCCCCTCTATGGAGTTGCTATGGAGTCGATCAAGACTCATGGTGACCCGACGTGCATCAGAGTAGAACTATGTTCCATAAGGTTTTCATACCTGTGACCTTTCAAAAGCAGATTGTCAAAACTTTCTTTCAAAGACCTCTGAGTGGGTTTGAACCACCAACCTTGCAATTAGTAGTTGAGTGCATTAACCATTTGTGCCACCCATGGACCTGAGGTCTGCTATCATTTTGATTTGAGTAGCTGCATGAAAGGAGCTCTGGTGGCATTGTGATTAAAGCATTGGGCTGCAAACCAAAGGTAGTGGTTCAAATCCACCAGCTGGACCAGAGGAGAAAGACGAGGCAGTCTGCTTCTGTAAAGATTTACAACCTTGAAAACCCTATGGAGCAGTTCTGCTCTGCCCTATGGGGTTGTTATGAGTTGGAATTGACTCAATATAGCTGCATGGATGTAGGCATCATTAACTGAGATGGAGACAATGGGAGAGAAACAGTGCTGGTAAGAAAGACTGGGGACTAAATGAAGAGCTTTAGCTTGTTTTCAAATGTATGAAGTGTGTGATGCCTTTCAAAGTCCATGCCTAGATAGGGGCCATTGTATGTTGAAAGGCCTGGTGATCTGCTTCCATAAAGAGCACAGCCAAAATGTACCAAATGTGAGTGACCAATATGGCAGCATTGAGGATGAGAAAGACAGAGAGAGTTACATGGGCAGTACAAACAACAAATATGAACC
>NW_006921665.1:3435348-3441266 GCF_000298275.1 Orycteropus afer afer | reverse complement strand
CAAGAAAACCCTATGGAGCAGTCCTCTGTAAGACACAGGGTCACCATGATTTGGAATAGACACAACAGCAACAAGTCTTTTTTTTTTTTTTTTTTTTAATCAAGTAGATTGGCAAATGGAACATTCTTATTACAGACTGTTTGGAACCCCAAGGGAAGAAAACTGAAGAAAGCATGTTGTTGTTGTTGTTATGTGCCGTCGAGTCAAACCTGACTCATAGCGACCCCTCCTTGGGTTTCCGAGGCAGTATCACTATGGAAGTAGATTGCCCCATCTTCCTTCCGGGGAATGGCTGGTGGGTGTGAACCGCCAGCCTTCTGGTTAGCAGTCAAGTGCCTTAGCCACTATGCTACCAGAGCTCCCAAAGAAAGCAATACCTGAGTTTAAAAACCAAAATCCTGTCCTTGGAACTTCAAATGAGCCAAAAGAAATTATTAACAATACTTTCTATTATCATCAATTTTGCCCGAGAATAGACAAAAGTTATCCAGCATCCCTCCACCCTAACATAAGCCCTATTGTTGCCATCAAGTCGGCTCTGACTCGTAGTGACTTTACGGAAACAGAACAAAACTTTTCAGTACAATCTTAACTATTGATCATTGGTGTATATGAGCCTATTGTGGCTGTTGTGTCCTTCCAACCTGGACCCTCACCATCTAGCACTGTATTCAGTGCAAATCTATTGTAATCCACAGGTTTTACATTGACTGATTTTCAGAAGTAGACCACCAGGTTTTTCTTCCTTGTTTGTGTTAGTCTGAAAGCTCCACTGAAACCCACCCAGCATGGGGCACTCTGTTGGTATTAGATAAATCAGTGGCATAGGTTTCAGCATCACAGCAACATGGAAGCCACCACAGTACAACAAACTGACAAGTGGTGGAAGTCCTGTTAGAATTACCTTAAAATTCTGTTCATCTTTGAGAGTCAGGTAAGCAAGTATTTCTGCTCCTTCATAAAGGAACACTTGCCTTAACTGCTAATGTGAACACAAATTCCTTTTCTTTTAGAAACCACCTTGGAAACAGCAGACACTGAAGAGACAGAGAAAAGTGAACAAGGAAGAGCTTTCATGATGATAAGGTCGAATCCCTGTTAGGTAGCCGGTGCTGAGAGGAACAGGACCAGAGTGAAATGTTAGAACGAATAAGTCTTATTGAATCATCTGTCTGGCAAATGGGCAAAAGCTTAAAGTAGCATCAGCCCCAATCCTGTCTCGGCAGGGTGCTTAAGTAGTGTTTTAATGTTGAAGGCAGATTGCCTGTTTCAAAAGAGCCAATCCTGAGCGAAGAGAAGGAAACTAAATGCAAGGGAGGGCAGGAACAAGACAGGTGTGGGAACGGAGACCAAGAATCCAAGCAGAAACTGGGCAGTGGGGGTGAGGACAAAGTGAAGGCTGGAATTGAGACAAAGAGTCCAAGCGGAAACTAGGGGTTGGAGACAAGGAGAGAATTGAGACAAAGAGAAGAACAGAAGCTGAGAAAATACAGGCTAGGTAGAGAGTGAAGGATTTTTCTATTAATCCCCTCCTTAATTTTTCCCTTCTTTGCTCCTCTTTCCACCACTTTTCGGAAGGAAGGTTGGGCAATCCTACTTCTGTAGTGATACTGCCTCGGAAACCCAAGGAGGGGTCGCTATGAGTCAGGGCTGACTTGACGGCACATAACAACAACAACAACAAGCACCACTTTAGGCCAGGGCCAGATGACTCTCACCTGATTTTACACAATGGTCTCCTAACTGGTGCCAACACATTTCCAAGTCCCAAATCTTACTATGACTCTCACCTCCATGCAAAGCTTCAACCCTTTTGCATAAATGATACAGTCTAGACTCTGTGTTGTTAGCTACCATCAGGTTTGCCTTGACTCGTGGTAACCCCATCTTCAATAGAACAAAACACTGCCTGGTCCTGTGTCTTCCCTGTGATTGATTGCAGATTGGACCACTGTGATCCAAAGGGTTTTCATTGACTGATTTTTGGGAATAGATCACCAGGCCTTTTTTCCTAGTTTGCCTTAGTCTGGAAACTGCTGCAACCTGTTCAGCATCATAGCAACACCTAAGCCTCCACTGACAGATAAGTGGTGGCCAGAAATTGAATCTAGTTCTCCCACATGGAAAGCAAGAATTCTATCAGTGAACCACCAATGATACCATTAGTAATTCATAAAAGATCTGTCCCTGCCTAGGATTCTCAACCTCGGCTGCTGCTGAGCTTTTAACAATTGCCCATGCCTGGATTCACCTCAGCAACACTAATTTAATTAGGCTAGGATGGCTTCCTGCATCTGGGTTTTTTTTGTTTTTTTTTTTTCATTTATTTCTCAAGAAGTGACCCTAATGAACTCTCTGCAGAGAGTGTTGTTTTCTAATCTAGGTTCTGGTGAGAGATCTGGGAACTTGACTTGAGGCTTGACAACTTTTTCCTTCCATTCCCTGTGTTGGTATTCAGTCTTTTGTGTTTAAGACTCAAAAATAAGAAGGCCTTTTGTGTTTCTAAGGTGAGGCTCCACTGAGGTATGAAGGAATTGCAGAGGGAGAGATGGGGGTGGGAACGAGGAAAGGAAATGTGGAAAGTTAGGTCCAGGAGGTGGGTGTGAGAGGTCTTGAGGCCAGGAAGGGTAACCATCAGTAGACAGGGCAGAGTTCTGTAGGCAGGGCTTTGAGAGGCCATTGAGTCCATTCTGATTCATGGTGATCTCATGTGTGAGAGAGTGGAACTGTGCTCCATAGGGTTTTCAATGGCTGCTTTTTTAGAAGTAGATTTCCAGGCCTTTCTTCCAAGGCACCTCAAGGCAGACTCATACTACCAGCCTATCAGTTAGCAGTTGAGTATTTGCACCATCCAGGGACTCCAGAGCATTGAGTTTGGGGATGATTCTCCTAGATAACCTATCACTCCCTCTTGGATTGTCAATTGCTCATTAATTTCCAAGGCAGCAAATCTTGGCACACTGCAGCAACACCTCAGACCCCTGGAGATGATAGATTTCAGACAGACCCATGGCCACTTCTAAGTACTAGGTAACCACTGGGCACCCATCAAGGAGTTTCTAATCTCTGGAGATGAGAAGGCATACTATTGCACTCTGTCTTGAGACAGAAAGGAAGGAAGATTCCTCATTACAGGGAGGGTTTGTCTTGTTTTAAATTTCTGTACAACCTAGCATCAAAGCACCCCCTAGCAGTTCTGGTGGCATAGTGCCTAAGGCACTTGACAGTTAATCAGAAGGTTAGCAGTTCAAACCCACCAGCCACTCCTCAGAAGGAAGGTTGGGCAATCTACTTCCATAGTGATACTGCCTTGGAAACCCAAGGAAATGTTGCTATGAGTCAGATCCAACTCAAAAGCAGTGAGTTTGGTTTAGTTTGGTTTAGGCCAGAGCCATCCATCTTTCCTGAGCCCTCTTCATCCCACAAGAGGACTCTAAATTGTTTGATGAGAATCATGGAGAAGAGTGGAAGTTTCTATTACTGGGACCAGGAGAAGCTATGCAAGGTCATCCCAAACCTCATGAAAGAGAAATTACAGACTCTGTGTACAGATTAAAAGAAAGAGTAGGACCAGAGAAGTCAAGGTTATCTACTACAATAAGTTACTGTCCAAAGAAAAACTGATGAAGAGAAGGCTCCTACATTCTTAAATACAAAAGCAATCTGTTCTAGGCAGGCTTTATATCTAAGAACAAATCACCAAGTAAAATGAGGAACACTGCTCACAGCTCTGATGGGAATGAGGAAGGGTTTTTCACCATGGAATCTAAGTCAGTCAGGAGTGTGGAGAAGACCTCACTGGTCTGGAAAGACCTAGGTCTCAACCCTTATTACTTTCCAAGAGGTAAGTACTCAGTTGCCTGAGAAATAGGATGAGATGTCCACATTGGTTTCAGGGCTCACAAATAGGGATTGCAGGAGGCTGAAGGCAGATGAAAGTGGAGAGGAGGATAGGTTTATGGTCTCTGGGTCTTAGAGGTGTGGTTGAAGATCAGAGAGAACATCAAAGAACCAGTAGGCATGGGGTGAGAGGAAAGGTGTAGGCTGGGGGTGAGGGCATGGGGAATTTATAAGGGTTGGTAGACAGAAGAAAGTTCTAAGTACATGGGCTCCATGCCAGTGCCCAGAACAAGCTCAGGCATGAGAACCCATCCTGGAATTGTGATCTTACACCTAAGAGGCTCCTACTCAGTTGGAGCCTCCATGGCTACTGCTGGTTAGAGATGACGTCTGTTAATATCCAATTAATGTGTATCTCAGTTACAGTCTGGCCCCAGAAACAATAGGTTCCATAATAACTCTGAACATCTGTCTGTCTTGGGAGATCCTCAGGTGGGCTTTGAACTTGCTGGGTGACATAGTGCTTAAGGCATTTGACTACTAACCAGAAGGCTGGTGGTTCAAATCCACCAGCCATTTTGTGGAAGGAAGACTGGGCAGTCTACTTCAGTAGAAATTTACCACCTTAGAAACCCAAAAGGGGTTGCTATGAGTTGGAATCAACTGGGTGGCAGTGAGTTTGTTTTTTTTTTTGTTATGACCAACAAGGGGAAGTGGACCTAGAAGTCTCATACCCTGGTAAGAGTAGGGTTGTTGATGCTGTGGGGATTGAAGACAGAGGTGATGAACACTCCATTTCTACATGTCATTGTGCCAATTGTCTAGAACACTTTTCTTTCTTTTGGCCCATCTGGCAGAGACCTTCCCATCTATCAAGAATCAGTATAACTGGAACCCTCATCCATTGCTGATATAAATGCAAAATGGTACAGCCATTGTGGAAAAACAGTTTGGTGACTTCTCAAAAGTTTGAACCAGAAATATCAAAAGACCTAGCAATCCCAATCCTAGGTATATACACACAGATACCTGTACACCTATCTCATCATACTTTTCAGCACTTTTCACAATAGCCAAAAGATGGAAACAACTGAAATGAATGAATAAACAAAATGTAGTATACACATAAAATTAAATATTACTCAGCCATAAGGAGAAATGAAGTCCTGATGCAGGCCACAACACGGATGATGCTTGAAAACATCCAGGTGAGCAAAATGAGCCAGTCACAGAAAGAAATATACTATATGACATCACTTACATGAAATCTAGAAATATATAGAAACCGAAACTTGTTAGTTCTTACCAGGGGTAGGAAAAAGGGGAAGAGGAGAGATTTTGCTTAGGGGACATGGAGATTATTTTGATGGTGGTAGAATAATTTGGAAAAGGATAGTAAGAATGCTTGGACAACATGAAGAATGTAATTAATATCACTGAATTATACATGTATAAATTGTTGAATTAGTATTTTGTTGGTGTATTTTCTACATAAAAGAGAGAGAGAGAGAGAATTAACATAAGCATCATATTACTAATGGAGCCTTTCTTTTTTTTTTTTTTTTTAAAGCCTCCTTATATTATCAAAGGGATCTCTGGTGGCATAGTGCCTAAGGAATTTGACTGCTAACCAGAAGGCTGGCAGTTCAAACCCACCGACCACTCCTCGGAAGGAAGATTAGGGAAGCCACTTCCACAGTGATACTTCCTCAGAAATCCAAGGAGGGGTCATTATGAGATGAATCTGACTCGATGGCAGTGAGTTTGGTTTAGTTTATATTATCAAATATTTATTGAGTTTCTGTATTACAATGTAAAATAAAGCAGGCCTGACAGTTGTGAATTATGTTGTTGTTGTTAAGTGCCATCGAGTCGTTTCCAACTCATAGTGACCCCATGCACAGCAGAAAGAAACACTGCCCAATCCCGCGCCAGCCCCACAATCCCTGCTATACTTGAGCCCATCATCGCAGCCACTGTATCAATCCATCTCCTTGAAGGCCTCCCCCTCTTTCGTCGACCCTCCACCCTACCAAGCATGATATCCTTCTCCAGGGAATGGTCCCTTCTTACAACAT
>NW_006921665.1:3417836-3432453 GCF_000298275.1 Orycteropus afer afer | reverse complement strand
TTTTTTTTTTTTTTTTTGCCTAATGGAGCCTTTCTTGAGCCCTCTCAAGTAGAAGAGTCCTATCTTTTCTTTGTTTGTTTGTTTTATTGCATTCAATATTGGATGTAGTATAAGAACCTTGAGAGCAGAGACTGATTCATCTCTATCCCTAGCATCAAGCACTGGGCAACTAGCCCAATGAGCACTGGGCAACAAACAAATATAAGAACTGTTCAGTGAATGGATGGATGGATGAATGATGGATGGATGGATGGATGATGGATGAATGGATGAAAGAATGTATGAATCTAATAATAGAGAAACTGGCCTAAGGAGTGAGGAGTGATTTATTCATTTACTAGAGCCACCCAACTTATTAGTTCCTCATCTCTTTCTACCAATCAACAATAAAGGCAAAAACTCAGACTGGCTTTCTTGATCCCAGAACAATCCCTGCCCTTTAGATTAGTACAAGCTTACCTTGGAGTTCTTGTTGGTCACTCCTAATAATTTCCTCATGGGCCCACCTTGATGGAGGCCATCTTGTACTATGATTAGAAAAGCCGAACACCCCAACTTTCACCTCACGTCCATACTCACTCACCTGACTCCACCTGAGTTGGCCTGTTGGCTCTTCCATCAGAAAACAAGAGAACATTGAGGACCCACTGTCTATTGTTCTCTATGGACACGTGAAATGCAGAGATGTTCAAGGGCATTGGCCTGAGATTGGAATTCAGCCCAGGCTGGAAATGACACACGATGAGAGGTCAGAACACTCATTAAGCCACACTCATTTCCCTTAAGGAGAACAGCTCTAGAATTTCTTAGCTTCCTATAAAAATCTCAGCCAGACATGATGAGTTTTTCATCTTCCAAAGACTCCCTTTTCTTTAGAAAACACACTGTTTTACTTTAAGGGAAGTAGATTCTTATGAGAACTGTGCTATTTAGGGGTTCAGAATTTCAATGTGAAACACCAAATGCTATCCTTCCCTCTGAATTTTGGGAGATGCTCCTCACTTTGTGGGTTTGTAGCACTCTAGAGCAGTAAACACACATTCAAACACATGAATGCTAACAGCTGTCCATGAGTTATCCTCCCAGTTCCACAGATGTGACAAGATGAAGACATTCTAAGCAGCTGGTGTGAGAAACCTGCCTTTGTCAGGAAAATACCTGCATAAGTAAGCCCATTTGTGGCAAACCCCAGCCCCTGGTCTGTTGTGTTGGCTAGTGTGGTGACTTCAGAGCAAGGGGGAGCCAGTCTATAGTGGAGGGAAAAGAGTCTAGAATTGGGTGATTCATCTCTATCCCTAGCATCAAGCATTGTGCAGGGCAACTAGCAAATATCCTAACAGTTCAGTGAATGAATGGATGGATGGATGAATGGATGATGGATGAAAGAGTGCATGTACTTTACAGGAAGGTGGGGTATTTAGGAGGGTGGGGCAAAATTGTGAGGGAGGGAGAGTGAGATGGTAGACTGTTGTGCCCCACAGATGAGACACCTTCTCCCCCCGCCAAAAAAAAAACAAGTATCTTCATTCTGTCCTTTGTATTTCTTGTGGAAATTGATGACCAAGCCAAACTTTGTGACCTGGGACAAAAATGTGGCAGAGTCAAGCAGAATGAGTGCAAAGCCTAATGGGTTGTAGAGAATTTAACCTTGCCCAAAAAGAGGTCTGGCCAAAGCCTTCAGTTCCTGGGATACCATCTTTGTTTTCCTGGGAAGTTAGGGCTAGCCAGATGATAACAATGTAATTTACAATGGATTTACCTCTCAGGGTGGGGGGTGATGAGGCCAGAAAGACTAACTATATTGTTATGCATTGAATGTGTCCCACTCCTTCAAAGTATGGGCTGGAATACTAACCCCTATATCTGTGGATAAAATTCTTTAGTATTTCAATTCGAGGCTTAATTTTTTTCTTCAGTTCTTTCAGCTTGGGAAATACCAAGTGTGTTCTTCCTTTTCATTTTCCAACTCCAAGTCTTTGCACATTTCATTATATTTTACTTTGTCTTCGTGAGCTGCACTTTGAAATCTTCTGTTCAGCTCTTTTACTTCATCATTTCTTCCATTTGCTTTAGTTACTCTGCTTTCAAGAGCAAGGTTCAGAGTCTCTTGTGACATCCTTTCCTCTCTTTTTAATTATCTTTTTCATTCTTCACATATGATGTCTTTGATGCCATCCCACAATCATCTGGTCTTTGGTCACTGGTGTCCAAAGCATCAAATCTATTCTTCAGACAGTTTCTAAATTTAGGTAGGATATACTCAAATTCATATTTTGGCTCTTGTGATCACGTTCTAATTTTCTTCAGCTTCAACTTAAACTTGCTTATGAGCAATTGATGCTCTGTTTCATAGTCAGTCCCTGGTCTTGTTCTGACTGATAATATTTAGCTTCTCCATTGTCTCTTTCCGAGAGCTCTGGTAGCATCGTGGCTAAGACACTTGCCTGCTAACCAGATGGCTGGCAGTTCAAACCCACCAGCCACTCCTCGGAAGGAAGGTTGGGCAATCCTACTTCCATAGTGATACTGCCTCGGAAACCCAAGGAGGGGTCGCTATGAGTCAGGGCCGACTTGACGGCACATAACAACAACAACAAATTGTCTCTTTCCAGAGATGCAGTTGATTTGATTCCTGTGCATTCCATCTGGTGAGGCCCACATGTATAGTCATTGTTTATGTTGTTGAAAAAATGTATTTGCAATGAATTAAATTATTGGTCTTACAAAATTCAAGAGATCATTCAATCTCTGATCTCTGGCATCTTTTCTATCACCAACATCATATTTTCAACTATTGATGCTTCTTTTTTGTTTCCAACTTTTGCATTCCATGTACCAGTAATTATCAATGCATCTTGATTGCATGCTCGGTCAATCTCAGGCTGCAGAAGTTAGTATAAATCATCAATTTCTTTATCTTTAGCTTTAGTGATTGGTGGATAAATTTGAATAATAGTAGTAATAACTGGTCTTCTTTCTATATGTATAGATATTATCCTATCACTGAAATAATTGTACTTCAGGATAGATCTTGAAACGTTCTTTTAGATGATGAATGCAACACCATTCCTCTTTAATTTGTCATTCCTGGCCTAGTAGACCATATGATTTTCCAATTCAAAATTGCCAATACCTGTCCATTTCAGCTCTCTAATGCTTAGGATATCAATCTTTATGTGTTCCATTTCATTTTTGACAACTTCCAATTTTCCTGGATTCATACTTCATAATTCCACATTCTGACTATTAATGGATGTTTGCAGCTGTTTCTTCTCATTTTGAGTCATCCTGCATCGACAAATGAAGGTTCTAAAAACTTTACTCCATCCATATCATTAAGGCTGACTCTACTTTGAGGAAGAAGCTCTTCCCTAATCTTATTTTCAGTGTCTTCCATCCTGAGGGTATCATCTTCTGGCATTATCAGCCAATATTTCCCCGCTATTCATAAGGTTTTCAGTAACCAAAAAAAAAAAAAAAAAAATGTTTTTTTTTTCCCAGAAGTGGATCTGGCCACATCCTTCTTCCTAGTCTGTCTTAGTCTGTAAGCTCTGCTGAACCTGTCCACCATGTATGACCCTGCTGGTATTTGAAAATACCAATGGGATAGCTTTCACTATCGCAAAGACCTGCAAGCCACCAAAGTATGACAAACTTATAGACAAGCGGAAGATTCAGGAAGCATCAAAAGAAGATAGAAGGAATACACAGAGTCACTGTACCAAAAAGAATTGATTGATGTTCAACCATTTTGGGAGGTAGCATATGATCAAGAACCAATTGTATTGAAGGAAGAAGTCCAAGCTGCATTGAAGGAATTGGTGAAAAACAAGGCTCCAGGAATTGACAGAATACCTACTGAGATGTTACAACAAACAGATGCAGGACTGGAGGTGCTCACTTGTTTATGGCAAAAATTTGGAAGACAGCTACCAGGCCAACCACCTGGAAGAGATCCATATTTGTGCCCATTCCGAAGATAGGTGATCCAATAGAATGTGGAAATTATCAAACAATATTATTAATATCATACTCATGTAAAATATTGCTGAAGATAATGAAAAAACAGTTGCAGCAGTACATAGACAGGGAACTGCTGGAGGTTCAAGCCAGATTTAGAAGAGGGTATAGAATGAGGGATATCATTGGTGATGTCAGATGGATTTTAGCTGAAAGCAAAGAATACTGGAAAGATGTTTGCCTGTGTTTATGGACTATGCAATGGGATTTGACTGTGGACCCTTATAAATTATGGATTATATTGTCATGAATGGGAATTCCAGAACAGTTGATTGTGCTCATGAGGAACCTGTACATAGATCAAGAGGTAGTCATTGTTGTTGTTGTTGTTTTTGTTAGGTTCCGACAAGTCATCTCCAACTCATAGCAACCCTATGCACAAAACAAAACACCACCCAGTCTCGCACCAGCTCCATGATCCTTGCTATACTTGAGCCCATCACCGCAGGCACTGTGTCAATCCATCTCATTGAGGGCCTTCCCCACTTTTGTTGACCCTCTACCTTACCAAGCATGACATCCTTCTCCAAGGGATGGTCCCTTCTGACAACATGACCAAAGTATATGAGATGAAGTCTGGCCATTCTTGCTCCCAAGCAGCATTCTGGCTGCACTTCCTTCAGGACAGATTTATTAGATCTTTTAGCAATCGGTGGTACTTTCAGCATTCTTTGTCAGAACCACAACTCAAAAGCATCAACAATTCTTTGGTCTTTTTTATTCATTGTCCAGCTCTCACACACATATGAGGTGATTGAAAATACCATTGCTTGGGTCAGGCACACCTTAGTCCTCAAGGAGATATCTTTGCTCTTCAGCACTTGAAAGAGGTCCTTTGCAGCTGATTTGCCCAGTGTTATACATTAACTGATGTCCTCACTACTGCTTCCATTGATGTCAATTGTAGAACCAAGCAACATGAAGTCTCTGACAACTTCAATCTTTTCTTCATTTATCATGATGCTGCTTATAGGTCCAGTTGTGAGAATTTTTGTTTTCTTTATATTGAGATGTAATCCATACTGCAGACTATAGTCTTCAATCTTCGTCAGTAAATACTTCAAGTCATCCTCACTTTCAGCAAGTAAAGTTGTGTCATCAGCATATCACAGGTTGTTAATGATTCTTCTTCCAATCCTGATGCCATGTTCTTCTTCGTATAGTATAGCTTTTCATATTATCTGCTCAGCATACAGATTGAACAAGAATGGTGAAGGATACAACCCTGATGTGCTCCCTTCTTGATTTTAAATCATGTAGTGTGCCCATGTTCTGTTCAAATGACAGCCTCCTGGTCTATGTACAGGTTTCTCATGAGTACAATCAAAGTAGTCATTAGAATACAACAAAGGGATTCTGCATGATTTAAAATCAGGAAAGGTGTGCATCAGGGTTATATCCTTTCACAATACTTATACGATCTTTATGTTGAACAGATAATCTGAGGAGCTTGACTATATGAAAAAGAACACAGCATCAGGGTTAGAGGAAGACTCATCAACAACCTGTGCTATGCAGATGACACAACCTTGTTTGCGGAAAATGAATATGACTTGAAACACTTACTGATGAAGATCAATGATTACAGCCTTCAGTATGGATTAAACCTCAACATAAAGAAAACAAAAATCCTCAGAAGAGGACCAATAAACAATGTCATGATAAATGGAGAAAAGACTGAAGTTGTCAAGGACTTAATTTTACTTGGATCCACAATCAACATCTGTGGAAGCAGTAATCAGGAAATCAAGTGATGTACTGTATAGAGCAAATCTGCTGCAAAAGACCTCTTTATAGTGTTTAAGAGCAAAGATGACACTTTGAAGACTAAGGTGCACCTGACTCAAGCTATGACATTTTCAAAAGCTTCATATGTATGTGAAAACTGGACAATGAATAAATAAACCAATGAATAAGAAATAATTGGTGGATTTGAATTTTGGTGTTGGTGAAGAATATTGAATGTGTCATGGACTGCTAGAAGAATGAACAAGTTTGTCTTGGAGAAAGTACAGCCAGAATACTCCTTGGAATTGAAAATGGCTAGACTTTATATTTCATACTTTGGTCATGTTGTCAGAAGGGACCAGTTCCTGGAGAAGGATATCCTTCTGGCTAAAGCAGAAGGTCAGCAAAAAAGGGGAAGACGCTTGATGAGATGGAGTGACACAGTGGCTGCCACAATGGGTTCAAGCATGGCAATGATTGTGAGGATGGTACAGTACTGGGCAGCATTTCATTTTGCTGTGCATAAGGTTACTGAGTCAAAACCAACTCAATGGCACCTAACAATAATGTCTGTGGATATAATTCTATTCACAAATAATTTTCTTTGTTATGTTAATCAGGCCATATTAGTGTAAAGTGTGTCTTAAATAAATCACTTTTGAGATATTAAAGGAGCAGATTAGATAAAGAAAGAAGGAAACACAAATAGGTGAAGATACAGGCACATGAACATCATAAAGGAACTGAGGAACAGAAGCTGAAAAGAGAGAAGGAACTTTTCCCAGAGTCAACAGATAGATCCTTCCTCTAGAGCCATTACCCTGAATTTGGATTTACAGCCTCCTAACCTGTGAGAAAATAAATTTCTGTTCACTAAAGCCATTCATCTCTGTGGTAACAGTACTAGATACCTACAGCATATATAATTGAGGGTGGGGTCTGTGGGTCACAACTATCAGCTGACCTGGAGACTGACATCGATCACAGTGAGAAATCCATCAGTCAATTGTGCCTACTTAATGGAGCTCCAATAAGAACTTTGACTGCCAAGTATTGGGTGAGCTTCCCTGGTTGGCATTGCTCCATGTGTATTGCCATATGCTGATACTAGGAAAGCAATATTGTCCTGAATTCATGGGGAGAGATCTGGAAGCTTCATATTTAGAACTCTCCTGGTCTCTGCCTTACATGTGTCTTCCCTTGGCTGATTGTAATCTGTAAACTTATCTTGTTATAAACCATAACTGTGAGTATAAGAGCTTTCAATGAGTTCTATGAGTCTTTATAGCAACTTATCAAACTTGAAGGTTGTTTGGGGAATGCTCCAAAACTTTTTTGCAGTTGTCAGAAATGAGGGCAGCTTTGAGAACTGTGCCATCTAAACTACAGAGTTGGCTAATTCTTCACACTCAGGAATCAGCAGGGATTACTTGAAATTTAGGGCTTCCCCATGCTATGAATTAGGGCTTGAAAACTTCTTACTTGGTTACTGAGCAGGATCAGTAAACATCGAGTTTCCCAAATCTGGGGAAACAAATGTTCTCTAATCTTCACAATAATCCCTGTGAGGTAGGAAAGATTATCTCCCTGACTTTCTCTGTTGATGTGTCCTTGAGTGATCTGTGCAGGTTTCTAGGTTACTTCATCTCCTCCTTGCCTGAAATAACAAGTGCAAATGTCCTCACTGGTTCCTGTAGCTTAAGAAAGGTCCAAGCAGATTCCTGAGAGACCAACCTTGGAGTGACTCCTCCAGTCACTCCAAGCCCCCACAACACAGTGTTTCCACCCCCAAGTTGCTGGAACTTCAGAAGAGTATCCAGCTTCTTGAATGTCACAGCTAGACAGAGAACTGTGAACAAAAAAATTTAACTATAGTATTTTTTTAAGAACATTATTTAGACATTATTTAATCCTTGTCAGCTGATTTGCTTAAGTGTTCATATGTTAAATGAATTCTTTAGATTAGGGTTTGCTTTGTTCTTGGGATGGTAGAGGGAGGATCTTAGGAATAAATTGCTATTATGCATTTGGAATCATTTGGCCAAAGTATTTCCATTATGTGGGTCAATAACTCAGGATTGCCCCCTCTGCCAAAACTCTTCAAGCTGAACCCTACAGATTCCAAGGGGACAACCTTTCCAAAAACTGCTGGATTTCTAGACTGAGCATGTCTTTGAAATGTTTTCTCATCACTCAATGATTTCTTGTTTCAGTTTAACTCAGCTGGTTGGATAGATTACACAGATCACAGTCCAAGCATAGCCAAAGAGCATGGAGGACGATAGAAGCCAGCCTATTCTGGAAACACATGGGGAACGCCAAGCTCAAGTTTCCATGTTTGAACATATTGTCTCCATTGAGAAAGCAACTCCTATGAAATATTTATGTGCATAAGTGTTTTGCCTGTTTCCACCACCCACACAGACATAGCACAGCTTAACAGTGTTTTTGGAGATCTGTATCCAGGAAAAAAGAATTGAGTAGGGGTTGTAAGCAATGCATCCAACAAATATTAATTGAGTGGTTATTTCATTACAATTACTCTTCTAGATGCTAAGAAGTCAGAAAAAAATAAGTTGAGAGAATTTGTAAACAGTTTGGGGAGATGGACAAGGAAGTCAACGATTACAATTTAGTTCACTGTGATAAGACTTGGGCTGATGTATGCCTTTACAGGAGCCTCGAGCAGACACGTGGTTCTGCCTGGTGGGGCTGGTAGGTGTCAGGCAAGGTTTCTCAAAGGACATGATGATTGAAAAGAGTCCTGAAGAATGACTAAAAAACCTGAAACTAAACCAGTTGCCATGGAGTCCATTCTGACTCATGGCATCAAAGTAGAGCTGTGCTCCATAGTTTTCAATGACTGATTTTTTCAGAAATAGATCACTAGGCATTTCTTCCAAGGTACCTCTGGGTAGACTCAAACTTCAAAAATTCCAGTTAGCAGCTGAGCATGTTAACCATATGTACCATGCAGGGACTCCTGGAGAATGACTAGAAGTTGGAAAATCATACTAAGACATTACAGATGAAAACAGAAGTATGGAGAAGCCTGGCACACCCAGAGAAGGAAAGACACCCCACTATGTGTCCATGGGAGATCTGAAAGAAGTGGTAGACAAGTGCAAGTTGGGAGACTGAATTTCAATTTTGACCTGAAGATGAAGGGAAATAATTTGGTCAGATATATATTTTTAGAAAGCTGACTCTGGCAGTAGGGAAAGAATGTATGGGGAGAAGGACAAAATGATTGTTTTGTTCATAATCTAAATAGAAATGGTGAGGGGTAGAATTTATAACATGGTTCTGGGGAAAACACAGGAGGCATATCCTAATGATAGGAGAGCAAATGCCTAGCACTTGAGAAGTAATTACACTGGGGAAGAAGGAAATTGAAGATGCCTTCCAAGCCCCAGCTTGTATAACTGGTTAGAGAGGGATTCCAGTTCCCAGAACCTGGAAATATGCAGTGGAAGACAATGTGCTCAGTTGGGTACACAATTCTAGAGTTCCTCAAGGAGGGCTTGCAGAAGAGTGAGAAAAACCTAAGGGTCTAGATCCACGTAAGCATGTGAGATTTCTTTCTGGAAGAAGTGAAGCACATCTTTAATGGTAAGAGAAACAGGCATTGTGTGTTTCAACCTCCAATACATTTCTTGATGGCCTGAGGATGGGAGACTATCCCTTACCAATGAGAGGACCTATGTTAAGGAGAAGAGAGATGGTGATTGGGACACTATAAGCAAAGCATTCACCTTGGTCTTCTCCCTAGTCATATTCAGCTGAATACAATGCCCTGGCCTCAAAATTCCACTGGATCATTGTGGGAGGGCCACCAGTGACTTGGCAGCTCTGGCATGCATCTGAAAAACCGTTTAGACACCTACTCTGACTTTTAGAATGATTTTTAATACAGGAATTGTGCATTATGACACCACCCCTGGAATCACACACCCACTTTCTTCTAAATCACACAGAGAACTTAACACATTACCTCAGGGCTACGTGAGCTAATCTTGAACTAATGCTTTTAGTGTTTCTGGAAGAACATCTAAGAGGTTCACCATGGAAGGTCTCAGGATAATAAAGCATTATGACAGAGGTATTCTGTTTAAAAAGTGGGAAGTTTGCAAACTGTGAGCAAACAGTCACTAAACCCATAAAACAGTGGGAGTAGTAGGAAGGAGATAGTCAGAACCTGTCTGACTTCATGGAGGGTAATGAGACTCACCATCAGAAAGAAGCTGATTCCTATGAAGAGAAAGTCAGACATACCTTCACAATCCTATTTTTTCTTTTACCAATTCTGATACCAGCTGTCCCTCCCACTCTCTACTTCTCTTCTGGGTTTGATAATTCATCTGAGCAATGACTCATAATTCACTGTCCATACTTACAGTGAAGTGGTTTATTAAGAAACCAGCAAGGGAAGATGGAGGAATAGGCAGATAAGCGACACAGACCCTCTTCAGCAAAGAAAAGAAAAATCAATTGACAGAGATACAGAAGATAGTCCTGGAGACTGAGCTTTGAAAGGAACTATACAGAAGTAGGTTAGGCACCAACTAGTGGAAAAACCTGAACAAAAACAGTGAGTACAGAGATGGTTGGAGCTGCAGACTGTAAGCAACTCTGATGGGATGAACAGCCTGAATATTTCCAAGTGGTTTTGGGGCTGCAGGGATGACTAGGCTGGTGGTCAATGACTAGGAAGGGAAAGAGCAAAGAGGGAGACAACCTGAGCTGTTGACTTTCCGCTGTCCGGAGGGTGCAGTCATTTTGATTGTTTACACATGGCAGCCATCTTGGATATTTAAAGTGGCTGAGGGCATAACCATTTTGAATCTTTACAAGTGGCAACCATTTTGGATTTTAAAGTGATAGCATTCTCACTCAGATTCCAGGGACCTAAGAATAGGCCCTGTGTGCCAAGGTCAGCAGGGACATATGAGAGGCTGACAATAGGAAAGGAGACAGGTGGTGAGTGTATAAGTGCTGTCAACTAGCAAATAGAGGAGCACAGCACAGTACCTTGCTTGTGTAGATAACATACAAAGAAAACAAAAATCATGGGCAAGTCACTCCAACATACAATCACCAATTAAATATAAACACAAAAATGTCACAATGCCTCAGAGACAACAGAGCATCACAATACACACAAAGAAGCAAGATAAAGCAGGAGAAACAAAGGACCAGGATACAGACCCAAAATGCATCCTTGAGGAAGATGCAGCATTGGAACTTCCTGATAAAGAATTCAAAAGAATTATATTTAGGTATCTTCAATGAATTGAGAGACAAATCAAGGAAAACACAGAGAAAACCGTAGAACAATTTCAAAACACAGTACAAGAACAAAATGACAAAATAAATGAAAAGTTAGAAACGATACAAAATCTACACACAGAAATCCAGAAGATTAATACTAAATTTTCAGAAATAAATAAGACATTGAATGGACAAAGGAGCAGAATTGAATCAATAGAAGACAGAATTTGGGAGATTGAAGGCAAATACCTGAACACTTCTTTGGAAAGGGATCAATCAGAAAAGAGATCAAAACAAAATAAAGAAAGTCTAAAGCTCATGTGGGATACCATCGAAAGGAATAACCTATGTGGAATTGGAATCTCAGAACAGGAAGAGACAAATAAAACCACAGAGAAAATTGTTGAAGATTTGTTGGAAGAGAATTTTCCCGGTATGATGAAAGATGAGAATACATTCATTCAGGAAGTCCAACGAACCCCAAACAGGACAGACCCAAAAGAAAATCACCAAGACATGTATCATTATCAGACTCACCAAAACCAAAGACAAAGAAAGAATCATGAGAGCAGCACAGGAAAAACAAAAAGTTACCTACACGGGGTAACAAATAAGACTAAACTTGGATTTCTCGACAGAAACCATGTAGGCAAGAAGACAATGGGATGGTATATATAAAACACTGAACAAGAAAAATCTCCAACCAAGAATTAGGTACCCAGCAAAACTGTCCCTCAAATATGATGGTGAAATTAGGACATTTCCAGATAAGCAGAAATTAAGGGAATTTGTTAAAACCAGACCAACCTTACAAGAGATGCTAAAGGAAGCCCTTTGGACAGAGAAGCAACAACAGCCAACAACAACTGACCATTAACACACATGTTGATATAACCCAGAAACCAAGCCAGCTATGGAAGTATCCAAAGTAAATAAGCCTACAAGATTGTAAACAGAGAACCAGAGACACCAATTGACAAATGAGGACAACTACAAACCAGAAAGAGGGAAAAAACTGTGTCACTACAGAACTTCTAAATGGTAGGGAAGTCAAGACAACTACAAGATAGAACGGACTGTTCTAACTTGGGAAGAAAACTATAAATCACAGGGTAATCTCAAAGAAAAATGATAAACCTTCACATCAAAAAAGAGGACCAGCATAAATATTCAGCAAATACTAAAACAACAGCAATGAAGGAAGTGATAACACGATTCATAAACAAAATGAGCTCAGCATAGAAAATTATATGGAACAAAGAAATTGACACCATGAAAAAGCACATAACAAAAATGACAGCAACAAATTCATATTTGTCAATTACATATCTGACAAGGGACTTATCTCTAAGATTTATAGCGGAAGAGTGGATGACCAAACTATTGTACATACACCAATGGAATGCTATGCAGTACTAAAGAATAATGTCGAGTCTGTAAAACACTGAAAAATATGGATGAACTTGGAGGACATTAAGCTGAGTGAAATAAGTCAATCACAGGACAAATATAGTATTAGTATATTGTTGTGGAGGGTCAAGGAAAGGTTTATATATAGAGGAAAACTTTCTTTGTTGGTTGCCAGGGATGAGAGGAGAGAGGGAGGGATCACTGCCATAAAAAAAGAGAAAATTGCATTGACCTATGTCACTTTAGTTTTGTGTATTTCATTGTACATAAATTATATTTTAATAAAATGTATAAAAAAATAAAAAGAAATAAAAAAGAAAGAAATCAGCAAGGTACAACTCAGGATCAGGATCAGGAAGAATGTAGGCAAAGACTCCTTTCTTTAGTTCAAGACAGCTCCCTCAGCAACTCTCAGCTGTGCAGACACTCTCTCAGTTCCTTGAGGACAGACTTCATATCCCCTCAGCACAGCCTCCTCTAGGCCCTACAATCTGTCACCACCAACTGCCACAGGGCACCTTCTAGGTCTCTCATTGTCTTCAGGTTACAGGCTTTAACCCATGTTATAAGTCTTTTAGGCTGTTCCTTGCCTCCTCTCTCTCTCTCTCTACTTCTCTCTCCTTTATTTCTTCTGCTGCTTCTTGTTGCTTCTTTCTCCCTGAAAAACTTCTGTGAGATTGTGAGATTGGCTACATATGTAAAGATTTACTGCCTCGGAAACCCAGTGGGGGTTGCTATGAGTCAGAATTGACCTGATGGCAATGGGTTTGGTTTCTGATTGAGACAACTTTATAAAAATAAGCCAAAAAAAAAAAAGCCAAACTCACTGCAATCAGGTCGGCTCCGACTCATAGCAACCCCTCCTTACATTTCTGAGGCAGTATCACTACGGAAGTAGATTGCCCAACCTTCCTTCCGAGAAGTGACTGGTGGGTTTGAACTGCCAGCCTTCTGATTAGCAGTCAAATACCTTAGGCACTATGCCACCAGAGCTTCTTTTATAAAAATAGAAGTGATCAAAAGTACAATAGAAATAGAGGTCTTTTCCCTACCCCCTTTTTTATTGATACTTAAACATATTCACCTGACTATTCTCACACAGAGACAATAATAAACTTTTTTTTTTTTGCTACAGCACAAGTCTGACATATTTATGTTTCACTAACCAGTAATCTGTTGACATTGAATCAATTCTGACTCATGGACCCCCTGTGTGTGTCAGAGTAAGACTGTGCTCCATAGGGTTCTCAAGCGTGATTTTTTGGAAGTAGATTGACAATTCTTTCTTCTCAGGTGCCTCTGGGTGGAATCGAACTACTAACCTTTCATTCTCAGCTGAGTGCATTGTTTGCAGCACCCTGAGACTCCTAATGGTGCAAAATTAGCTGTGAGAAGCTGTAAACTGATGTTTTAATTATCTATTGAGGCAAATCACCCCAAAGCCTTAGTGGCTTAAAACAGCAACCAACCACTATATTCTCTCATGCAAGTCTATGGATTGATTGGCTTCAGCTGGCATTCCTCTTAGCATTCCTTCTGTCCCATGTGATGTCGAGTGGGGCTGCATTGTCTCAGGCTCTTCCATTATGGTGCTCTTCCTGCCCATCATCGCAGCCACCATGTCAATCCGTCTCGTTGCACATAGGGTCTCATCCTCCAGGGCTCTCTGAATAGCCTCCTCTCCCCAGCAGTGTAGTTGGACTAATTACTTTGCAGTTGGCTTCCAAGAGTACAGAAGTGGAAGATTTCATGCCTTCTTAGGCCCAGAACAAGGACATCATCACTACCACCATATCGTTGTTATTTTTATTGTAGTGAAAATACACGCAACAAAACATTCACCAAATCAACAGTTTCTACCTGTATAATTAAATGACGTTGACTACACTCTTTACGTTGAGCAACCCTTATTGTTCTCTGTTAAAGTTCTGTTAAAATTCCCTAATTACTTCACCACCACCAGCATAAACTCTGTCCCCTGAGCAAAAACTGCTCTTTCCTTCTTCCCTCCCACCCTCATTATTGTTGTTAGCTGCTGTTGAGTTAGCACCAACTCATAGTAACCCTATGTACAACAGAAAGAAACTCTCCCCGGTTCTACACCATCCTTACAATCCCTGCTATGCTTGAGTCCATTGTTGCAGCCACTGTGTCAATCCATCTTGTTAAGGGTCTTCCCCTTTTTTGC
>NW_006921665.1:3401685-3415336 GCF_000298275.1 Orycteropus afer afer | reverse complement strand
CCGATGATTAATGGATGTCTGCGGCTGTTTCTCTTCAATTTGAGTGGTGCCACATCAGCAAATGGAGGTCTCAAAAGCTTTACCTTATCCTTAGGAGTAAGGGTGGGTTTACTCTGATGATGTAGCTCTTTCCCAGTCCTATTTTGAGAGCCTTCTAACCTAACCGGACTATTCATAAAGTTGTGCAGTAATGTATCAAATAATGTTTCTTTGCTATTCTTAAGGTTTTCCCTGGCCAATTATTTGAGAAGTGGATGGTCTCCTCCTTCTTCCTAGTCTGTCTCAGTCTGTAAGGTGGGCTGATACCTATGCACCACGTGCATCCCGCTGGGTTAGAAACACCAGTGGCTCAGCCTCAAAACTCAAATCAACATGTCACCACGGTAGGACAAACAGACAAGACAAGTTTGCCTCCCTGTTGGAAACCTCTTTACCACCCTTGCCTGGGTCCCTGCGGCTGACTCCTCCTCTGTCCAGATTCCTAGGCCTTTTAATCCCGTTTCTCCTGCTCTCCTACCCTGCTGCTTTGGGCGTGCCTGAGTTCCTCTCCTCACCTGGATCCCTGTGGCTGAAAATACCATGCCTTGGGTTAGGTTCACCTTAGTCTTCAAAGTGACATCTTTACCTTAAACACTTTAAAGAGGTCTTTTGCAGCACATTTTCCCAGGGCACCATGACATCTGATTTATTGACTACTGCTTCCATGGGTGTTAATTGTGGATCCAAGTCAAGCAAAATTTTTGACAACTTCAATCTTTTCTCCATTTACCATGATGTTCTTTAATGGTCCAGTTGTGAGGATTTTTGTTTTCTTTATGTTGAAGTGTAATCCATAGTGAAGACTGTAGTCTTTGATCTTCATCAGTAAGTGCTTCAAGCCATCTTCACTTGCAGCAAGCAAGGCTATGTCATCTACATATTGTAGGTTGTTAATGAATGTTCCTCCAATCCTGATGCCACATTCTTCTTCATATAATACAGCTTCTCAGATTATTTGCTCAGCTTACTGAATGAATAAGTATGGTGAAAGCATACAACTCTGACACACACCTTTCCTGATTTTAAACCATGCAGCATACCCCTGTTCTGTTCTAATGATAATTTCTTGGTCTATGTACAGGTTCCTCATGAGCAATTATGTGTTCTGGAATTCCCATTCTTCTCAATGTTATCAATAATTTGTTAGGATCCATGCAGTTGGATGCCTTTGCAAGGTCACTGAAACACAGGTAAACATCATTCTGGTATTCATTGCTTTCAGCTAAGATCCATCTGGTATCAGCAATGATATCTCTTGTTCCATGTCCTCTTCTGAATCCAGCTTGAATTTCTAGAAGTTCCTGATCAATATACTACTGCAACTGTTTTTGAATTCTCTTCAGCAAAATTTTACTTGTGTGTAATATCAATAATATTATTGGATAATTTCCACATTCTGTTGAATCACCTTTTTTTGAACAGGCAAAATATGGATCTTTTCCAGTTGGTTGGCCAGGTAGCTATCTTCCAAATTTCTTGTCATAAAAGAGTAGGTGCCTGAGTGCTGCATCTCAATGTTGAAACATCTCAATGGGTATTTCGTTGATTTCTGGAGCCTTGTTTCTTGCTGATTCCTTCAGTGCAGCTGCAACTTCTTTCTTCCATGCCATTGGTTCTTGATCATATGCCACCTCCTGAAATAATTGAACATCAACCAATCTTTTTTGGTACAGTGACTCTGTGTATCCCTTTCATCTTCTTTTGATGCTTCCTATATCATTCAATATTTTGCTCATAGAATCCTTCAGTATTGAACTTGAGGATTGAAATTTTTCTTCAGTTCTTTCAGCTTGAGAAATGCCAAATGTGTTCTTCCCTTTGATATTCTAACTCCAGGTCTTTGCATATTTCATTATAATACTTTACTTTGTCTTCTCAAGCCATGCTTTGAAATCATTTGTTCAGCTTTTTTACTTCATCATTTCTTCCATTTGCTTTAGCTACTCTCTGTTCAAGAGCAAATTTCAGAGTCTCTTCTGACATCCATTTTAGTCTTTTCTTCCTTTCCTGTCCTTTTAATGACCTTTTGCTTTCTTCATGTGTGGTATCTTTGACGTCATCCCACAACTCGTCTGGCCTTTTGTCACTGTGTTAGATGCATCAAATCTATTTTTAAGATTGTCTCTAAATTCAGGTTGGATATAATCAAGATCATATCTTGGCTCTCCTGGACTTGTTCTAATTTCCTTTTGCTTCAACTTCAACTTGTATATGAGCAATTGATGGTCTGTTCTACTTAACTCCTGGTATTGTTTTTACTGATGATATTAAGTTCTCCATCACTTTTTCCACACATGTAATTGATTTAATTCCTTTGTATTCCATCTGCTGAGGTCCATGTGTATGGTAATTGTTTACGTTGTTGTGAAAAAAAGTATTTTTAATGAATAAGTCATTGGTCTTGCAAAATTCTATCATTTTACTCCTAATAACTGCTAAGAAGCTTTAGTTTCTTTATATTTTCTTATATCATATAAGTGAGGTCATGCCATATTTGTCCTTTTATGGCTACTTATTTCACTTAGCATGATGTTTTCAAGGCTCATCCATATGGCAGCATGCATCGGGACTTCATTTCTTTTTATGACTGATTAATATTTCATTACTGATGAAGAACAAAGACTGCTGTCTTCAGTATGATTATACTTCAACATAAGGAAAACAAAAATCTTCACAACTGGACCAATAAGCAACATCAAAATAATTGAAGAAAAGATTGAAGTTGTCAGTAATTCCATTTTACTTGTATCCACAATCAATACCCATGAAAGCAGTAGTCAAGAAATGAGAACTTGCATTGCCAAAACATTGTTCCATCTCCTACTTCGGTGAGTAGTGACTGGGATCTTAAAGCTTGCGAGCTGCCATCTAGATGCAACGATGGGTCTCTCCTCATCCAGTGCAAAGAAAAATGAAGAAAACCAAAAATTCATGGAAACAATTAGTCCTAGAAACTGGTACACCATGCTATCTGCAGCCTATATGACTATAAGACCAGAAGAACTACCACTATCAACCACTTGGAAGGGGATTTATGTAGGAGATCCTGGATAAAGAGGGGGGACAATGTGGAACAAAATTCAAAATCAGGAAAAAAAATAAAAAAATGGGTACCAGGTTTGCTGTTCTAATAGAGCCTGGTGGAACCACTGAGACTATGGCCCCTAGCTATCCTTCAGGTCTGGAATTGAACCCACACCTGTGGCTTCCAGCCAAACAAAAGACAGGCATATGAATTGAGCATTTACCTGAGGAAGATACACTCCTTGGAGAGAACAATCATGGGAGAAAGAAGGGCTGTTTATGCACAGGGAGACAGCTCAGGGGGCAGGAGTGCATGGAGGGATGGACACAGGGAAGAGGTAACTATCAGGAGTAAGTGGGATGGGAGCTGTTGTATTGTAGTAAATTGTGATCAATGTCATGAGACAAAGTGTATGTGAACTGCTGTATGGAAAGTGAATTTGCTCTGTAAATTTTCACCCAAATCACAATGAAAAAAAAAAAAAAAAGGAAGGAAGAAAGAAAGAACTTGTATTGCACTGAGTAAATCTTGCAAAAATCTTACAAAAGACTGCTTTAAAGATGTCACTTTGAAGACCAAGGTGCACCAAACCCAAGCCATGGTATTTTCAGTTGCCTTATATCCATGTGAAAGCTGGACAGTGAAAAAGAGAAACTGAAGAAGAATTGATGCCTTTGAAATGTGATGTTATACCATGGACTGCTAGAAGAACAAACAAATCTGTCCTGGAAGAAGTGCAGCTGGAGTGCTCCTTAAAAGTGAGAATGGCCACACTTTGTGTCACCTACTTTGGTCATGTAGTCAGAAGGGACTATTCCAGAGAAGGAGAAGGATATCAAACTTGGTAAAATACAGGGTCAGAGAAAATGCGGGAGACCCTCAATGAGATGGATTGGCCCATGACAGCAACAATGGGCTCAAGCATAGCCAGGATTGTTAGGATGGCACGGGACTGGACAGTGTTTCATTCTATTGTACACAGGGTTACTATGAGTCAGAGCCAACTTGACGGCACCTAATGACAACAACAACAACATTTCATTGTATGTATATACCACATTTTGTTTATCCATTCATCTGCTGATGGACATTTCAGTTGTTTCCACTTTTTGGCTATTGTGAAAAATGCTGTAATGAACATTGGTGTATCGTATTTTAACACAAACAATGCCTGTGTCTACTTTTTTTTTTTTTGACAAATCTCTCCCCACCCACACAATGCCCACTCCCTGCTATTTTCATAAGCTCATTATGCCACATGTTATATGTGTGGGTGTGTTATTTATACAGGCATGTTATTTTGGGAAAAACACGTCACAGGTTTCTGTTTGCATTTCTGCTTTCTCATCTTCTGGGTATATAAATACCTAGGGTTGGGATTACTGGGTCCTATGGGAGTTTCATGTTCAACTTTTAGAGCAACCACCATACTCTTTTCCAGTGAGTGTAGCATTTTGCATTCCTACCAGCAATGGATGAGGGTTCCAATTTCTCCTCATCCTCACCAATGATGTGGCTAATGACGTTGAATATTTTTTCTTGTGCTTATTGGACACTTGAATAGCCTCTTATTTTCCTTCACTCTTTACCATTCAGTATGAGAACATTTTAAGAAACTTTTATATATTTACTTATTCAAACAAAAACCACACTGCTGTTAAGTTGGACCCAATTTACAGTAACCTCTCCTTGGGTTTCTGAGGCGGTATCACTACGGAAGTAGACTGCCTAATCTTCCTTTCGAGGAGTGGCTGGTGGGTTTGAATCATCAGCCTTGTTAGCAGTCAAATGCCTTAGGCACTACGCCACCAGAGCTCCCATATTTACTTATTAGAACCTCTTATTATGGATTGAATTGTGCCCCTCAAAAAGATAAAGTCAAGTCCTAATCCCTGTACCTGTGAATGTGACCTTGTTTGAAAATAGGGTTTTTGAAGATTAATGTGAGGTCATATTGGAGTAGGGTGGGTCCTAATTGTGGAGGCTTGGTGGCACAGTGATTAAGTGCTCAGCTACAAATCAAAAGGTCAGCAGTTGGAACTCACCAACTGCTCTGCAGAGGAAAGATATGGCAGTCTGCTCCCAGAAACTTTCACAAACTTGGAAACTCTATGGGGGCAGTTCTGCTCTGCCTTACAGGGTTGCTGTGACTCTTGTCTTTATAAAAGATGAGATTAGAAATGGAGAGATAGACACAGGGGGAAGATGCCATGTGAAGATCCATCTATAAATCACGGAATGCCAAGAGATGCGTGCAGCCTCAAGAAGCTGGAGGAGAGAGGAAGGATCTTCCCCCGAGAGCAGGGAGAGAGCATGGCCCTGCTGATGGTCTGAATTTGGACTTCTAGCCTCTAGAACTGTGAGACAATACATTTCTGTTCTTTGAAGCCACCCACTTTGAAATATTTTGTTATGGAAGCCCTAGGAAAATAAGACAACACTAAAAGGAAAATTTTTAATTTCCTCAAAAGATTTGCCACAATGACCAACAACGAAGCTGAGATTGTTGTTGTGTTGTTGTTGTTATGTGCCATCAAGTTGGACCCGACTCATAGAGACCCCCCCTCCTTGAGTTCCTGAGGCAGTATCACTACGGAAGTAGATTGCCCCATCTTCCTTCCAAGGAGTGGCTGGTGGGTTTGAACCACTAGTCTTCTGGTTAGCAGTCAAGTGCCTTAGGCACTAAGCTACCAAAGCTGAGATTATCTTTATAAAAATCAACAATTAAAATTCACTCAGTTAAATGAAGTTATTTGGCAAATGAGCCTATAATAAAACTACATGAGAAAGACTAGATTTTGGAAGTTATAAACATACATATATGATATAAGCTATTATTTATAATAAACCCACTACCATCCAGTTGATTGCGACTCATGGCAGAAGTAGATTGCCTTATCTAACTCCCACAGAGCAGCTGGTGGGTTTGAACTTCTGACCTTCTGGTTAGCAGACAAATGCCTTGCCCACTATGCCACCAGAGCTCTTGTCACTATTTATAATATCTAATACTTATCCTATATAACTTTGTAAACTCATTTTTCTAACATTTGTGGTACTTAAAATTGTTTTATTTCTATAAGAAAGAAAATGATGTACATTGTGTTTAATTTACTGCAAAAATGTTCCAGAAGCTTAAAAAGAAAATTGACATTGTGTTAATACAGTGTTTTTGTTTGTTTGTTTGTTTATAACAGTCCATTTATTCTAAATAACTCATTGCAAATGTATTTTACTGGTCTCTGTTCACTACTGCCTCAGGCCTCATGAGAATGTGAGTTGACATCAAAGACATCCTGAAGTAAGATTGTCTTTACTACTAATTATATACAAATGTATGTACATTATTCTTGAAGTAGTAAACTACTGGTTCTGATAACAGATAAGAAATTATTCATATATTAAACTTTAAGGAAGAAAATATGATCCAAGTTGATTTTAAATTTAACAAAGTGTCATGAGCATACCTAGGTCTTCTAGGATAATTTCCCTAGAATGCTTCCATTCTGATGTGGGATGCTGCTTTGTCTTACTGCATAATGCTGTGTTGTAAGAACATTAACAAAGCATTATGCCCAATCATTAGAAAAGGATATCATAGTTTGTAAAGTTGGGGTTCAGCAAAATAAGGGAAATGTTAATGAAACAGATTGGCACAACAGTCAAAACAAGCCTCAGACATATTAACGATAATGAACTTGGTGCAAGATCTTGCAATGTTTAGTTCAGCTATATCTACCTACCTGTCTGTCTATCTAGATATACAGATAGAGATAAATCTAAACTTGAGTCAGATCCAACTTGATGGCATGTAACAACAAAGCATTATATACTAGAAAATGATTTTAAAAGAATATGAGGAGAATTAAGCTCTTACTCCAACTTCTGTCAACAAACTTACATATTTTATTACACACACATTCCTCTTCACCACTCATCTGCTGGATTGTCGTACTGTGGTGGCTTGTGTGTTGGTGTGAGGCTGGAGGCTATGCCACTGGTATTTCAAATACTAGTAGGATCACTCATGGTGAACAGGTTTCAGCAGATTAAGACAGACTGGGAAGAAGGAGGGTGCCGCCCACTTCTCAAAGAATTGGCCAGTGAAAACCTTATGAATAGCAGTGAAACACTGTCTGATCCATTACTGGAAAACTTTATAAACAGCCCTGAAACATTGTCTGATACAGTGTTGGAAGATGAGCCCCTCAGGTTGGAAGGCACTCAAAATATGACTGGGAAGAGCTGCCTACTCAGACTAGAGCCAACCTTAAGGATGTGGATGGAATAAAGCTTTTGGGACCTCCATTTACTGATGTGGCATGACTCAAAATGAGAAGAAACAGTTGCAACATCTATTAATAATCAGAATATAGAATATGTGAAGTATGAATCTAGGAAAACTAAGAAAATGAAATGGAATGCATAAAGATCTATATCCTAGGCATTATTGAGCTGAAATGGACTGGTTTGAGCCATTCTGAATCAGACAACCATATAAGCTACTACACCAGGAATGACAAATTGAAGAGGAATGATGTATTCATCATCACAAAGAATGGTTCAGGATCTATCCTGAAGTACAATGCTGTCAGTGATAGGATAATATCCATATGCCTACAAAGAAGATGAGTTAATACTACTATTATTCAAATTTACACACCAACCACCAAAGTCAAAGATGAAGAATCTGAAGATTTTTACCAACTTCTGCAGTCTGAAGTTGACTGAACATGCAATCAAGATGTGTTGATTATCACTGGTGATTGGAATGTAAAAGTTGGAAACAAAGAAGAATCACCAATAGTTGGAAAATATGGCCTTGGTGATAGAAATAATGCTGAAGATTGCATGATAGAATTTTGTAACACCAACAATTTATTCATTGCAAACACCTTTTTTCAACTGCACAAATGGCAGCTGTACACAGGCATCAGATGAACTACATCTGTGGCAAGAGGTGATGCAGAAGCTCAATATCTTCAGCCAAAACAAGGCCAGGAGCTGACTGTGGGACAGCCCATGAACTGCTCATATGCAAGTTCAAGTTAAAGCTTCTGTAAAGTTTAATGTATGAATAATTTCTTATCTGTTATCAGAACCAATAGTTTACTACTTCAAGAATAATGTACATACATACAATTAATAGAAGTCCATGAGAGCCAAAACATGACCTTGATTATATCCCTCCTGAATTTAGAGACTATCTGTGGTAGTTAAGGTTGTGTGTCAACTTGGTTGGGCCTTGTTGACTGGCTGGACAGTTGATGGTAGTTATTCCCCATGATGAGACTGGCAATCAACTCCATGGTGGGATCTACCACAAGCAGCTGAGTAGCTGCTTTAGAGATGTGGTCTAATTCCCATATATAAGAAGCAGATTTGGGAACAGTCTCTAGCTCCTGACACACTTGAACCCTGCATGTAGCTGTGTCATTGTTCAGCACCCTGCCATGCTCTGCCAATCTTGGGACTTTCAATGGACTTGAATCAATGGCCTACCATGTGGTTTGGTAACATTGGGACTGTGCTTTTTTACTTATCAACCTTGGGCTTGTCAGCATCAGTAGCCAGCAGCTGAGTGAGGAAAAGCCTCTAGCTTCAGTGGGCCAGGAGCAGGAGGCAGAGCTAAAGCTCAAGGTTGAGGAGCTTTCACCCAATCCCTAGACCCTGGCACTTTGAACTCAGACTTAAAGCCTCCAAACTGTGAGAGAATAAACTCCTGTTTGTTTAAGGCATCCTCTTTGTGGTATATTTTCTGTTAGAGTGGCACAGAGATAACTGATACACCATCTAAAGAATAGATTTGATGCATTAATCAGCAATGACCAAAAACCGGAGGAATTGTGGGATGACATCAAGAACACCGTCCATGAAGAAAGGAAAAAGTCATTAAAAAGACATGAAAGACATTAAAAATCTATCATTGGTACCTCAGACCAATGTTAGATTTAGATGAAGATAATTTTGCCTAGATACTACTGATACAAAATAACCACAATCATTATATAAGCAACAGAAGACAGAGTTGGAGTAATCCCTCAGAGACAGCCAAGCACCTTGGGAGAGAGAACCACTGGGCCTGCTGATTCAGGACCATAGTACTGCAGGACACCAGGCTCAATTGGCACAACATAATGCATAAAAATCTCTTTCCTCAACCTATTTTGGTGAGTAGTGACTGGGTTCTTAAAAGCTTTCAAGTGGCCATCTAAGATGCAGGTAGTGGTCTCCTCTCATCTGAAGTGAAGAAGAGTGAAGAAAATCAAGGGCAATAGGAAACAATTAGTCCAAGTATATGATGGACCTCAAGACCAGAAGAACTAGATGGTGTCCGGCTACCAAAGCCAATAACTCAGGAAGAGATCAAAACTGGAGATCCTGGATAGAGTGGGAGGAAAAATGTGGAACAAAATTCAAAAACACAATAATGACCAGAATTAGTGGTTGGATATAGTCTGGTGGGACCCCCAAGACTATAGCCCTGGGATATACTTTGGCCCTGAGATAGGACTCACTCCCAAGGACTGGCTCGCAGACCGAAGTAGAAAGACTTACATGCAGAACACCCAACCCAGGGCGATGCCCCCACCTACTCTATGGAGATACACTCCTTGGAGAAATTGGCCATGGGGCACCAGTAGGGCAGCATTCACATTGAGGGAAAGCTGGACAGACAGGAATGCATAATTAAGAAGAGCACAGGAGGGGTCACAGGGAAGGGAAGGGAGGAGAGTGGATTAGGGTTGGGAATGGTAATCAGGGAGTGAAACCAAATGTACACGAACTTTGAATATAAAACAAATTCAGCTCTGTAAATTTGCACCCAAAGCACAATAATATAAATAAATAAATATAAAAAGACAAGAAAGGAAGAAAAGACCAAAATGGATGTCAGAAGAGACTCTGGAACTTTCTTTTCAACAGAGAGTAGCTGAAGCTACTATGGAAGAAATGAAAAGATAAAAGAGCTGAACAGAAGGTTTCAAAGACAAGCTCAGGAAGACAAAGACAATTATTATAATGAAATGTGCAAAGACCTGGAGTTAGAAAACCAAAAGGGAAGAACACACTCAGCATTTCTCAAACTGAAAGAACTGAAGAAAAAAATTAAGCCTCGAGTAGCATATTGAAAGATTCTACGGGCAAAATGTTGAATGATGCAGGAAACATGAACAGAAGATGAAAAGAATACACAGAATCACTGTACCAAAAAGAATGGATTGATGTTCATCCATTTCAGGAGGTGGCATATGATCAAGAATGAATGGTATTTAAGAAAGAAGTCAAAGCTGCACTGAAGGAATTGGCAAAGAACAGGCAGTAGGGATTGACAAAATACCTATTGAGATGTTTCAACAAAGGGATGCCATGCTGGAAGCACTCACTTGTCTATGTCAAGAAATTTGGAAGACAGCTACATGCCCAACTGATTGGAATAGATCTATATTTGTACCCATTCCAAAGAAAGGTGATCCCACAGAATGTGGAAATCATAGAACAATATCATTAATACCACACACAAGTAAAATCTTGCTGAAGATAATTAAGAAATGGTTGCAGCAGTATATTGACAGAAAGCTTCCAGAAATGCAAGCTGGATTCAGAGGAGGACATGGAATGAGGGATATCATTGCTGATGTCAGATGAATCTTGGCTGAAAGCAAAGAATATCAGAAAGATGTTTATTTATGTTTTGTTGTTATTGTTGTTATGTGCCATCGAGTCGGACCGGACTCATAGCGACCCCTCCTTGGGTTTCCGAGGCAGTATCACTATGGAAATAGATTGCCTCATCTTCCCTCTGAGGAGTGGCTGGTGGGTTTGAACCTCCAGCCTTCTGGTTAGAAGTCAAGTGCCTTTAGGCACTACACTACCAGAGCTCCTATTTATGTTTTAGTGACTGCAAAAGCATTTGATTGTATGGATCATAGTAAATTATAGATAACATTGAGAAGAATGGGAATTCCAGAACACTTGACTGCGCTCATCAGGAACCTGTACATAGACCTGTCATTCGAACAGAACAAGGAGATACCGCATGGTTAAAAATGGAGAAGGGAGTGCATCAGGGTTGTATCTTTTCACCATACTTATTCAATCTGTATGCTGAACAAATAATTTGAGAAGCTGGACTATATGAAGAAGAATGTGGCATCAGGATTGGAGGAAGACTTGTTAACAACCTGCTCTTTGCAGATGACATAACTTTGTTTGCTGAAAGTGAGGATGACTTGAAACACTTACTGATGAAAATGAAAGACTTCCGTCTGGAGTATGGAGTACATCTCAACATAAAGAAAACAAAAATCCTTGCAGCTGGACCATTAAAGATCATCATGATAAATGGAGAAAAGATTGAAGTTGTCAAAGATTTTGCTTGACTTGGATCCAAAATTAACACCCATGGAAGCAGTAGTCAATAAATCAGACATCATGATGCCCTGGGCAAATGTGCTGCAAAAGACCTCTTTAAAGTGTGAAAGGCAAAGATGTCACTTTGAAGACTAAGGTGCACCTAAACCAAGCCATGAATTTTTCAGTAGCCTCATATGCATGTGAGAGCTGGACAATGAACAAGGGAGACCAAAGAAGAGTTGATGCTTTTAAGTTGTGTTTGTGAAGAATTCTACTGACAGTGCCATGAACTGCCAAACGAACAAACAAACCTGTACTGGAAGAAGTGCAGCCAGAATACTCCTTGGAAGTGAGAATGGCCAGACTTGGTCTCACTTACTTTGGTCCTGTTGTCAGAAGGGACCATTCTCTGGAGAAGGATATCATGCTTGGTAAAGTGGAAGGTCAGTAAAAAAGAGGAAGGCCCTCCAAGAGATGGATTGACACAATGGCTGCAATGATGAGCTCTGGTATAGCAAGGATTGTAAGGCTGGCACAGGACTGGGCAATGTTTTGTTCTGCTGTACGTAGGGTGGCAATGAGTCAGAGCCAACTCAAAGGCACCTAACAACAACAAATATATTCCTCTTGTAACCCTACCTTGACTTTTTGAAAAATGAAATAAACTGTATTGAGGCAAGTCTTACATATAACAATGCATTCTTTTTAAGTATACTTTTTGATGAGTTTTTGACAAATGTATACATATACCTGTATACAAATGTATATTCATTGCTCGCTAAAAGCAAAGAGGTCTTGAAGCACTTACTGATGATGAAGATCAAAGACTATAGCCTTCAGTATGGATAACACATCAACATAAAGAAAACAAAAATCCTCACAACTAGACCAATAAGCAACATCATGATAAACATACAAAAGTTGAAGTCGATAAGTATTTAATTTTACTTGAATCCACAATCAACACCAATGGAAGAAGCAGTCAAGAAATCAGATGATTCATTGCATTGGACAAATCTGTTGCCAAAGACCTCTTTAAAATGTTAAAGAGACTTCTGATAAGTTGGCAGAATAGACAGGCAAGTTACACAGACCCTTTTCAACAAAGAAAAGAGAAACCAATTGACACAGCTACATAAGATAATCCTGAAGCCCTGAGCTTTGAAAGGAAAAGGTACAGAAGTACATTAAATACCAACTAGTGGAAGAACCTGAAGGAATTAAGTGAATAGTGAGACAAAGCTATGGGCTGCCAGCTGTCCTGAAAGCATCGCCAGTTTATGGTGTTAGGACCTGGGCAGTAACCTAAAATTCAGCCCTGCTCAACAAGGGCTGCATGGATAACTGCAATGATGGTTGATGACTAGAAAGGAAAGCAGCAAATAAGGAGACAAACTGAGCTGTGGACTTCTGGTTGTACAGAGAGCACAGCTATTTTGAATATTTACAAGAGGTGTGGCCATTTTGGATATTTAGAGAGGCAGCATTCCTATCCCAGTGACCAAAGAATAGGCTCTGCTTGCCAAGGATAGCATGGGAAACCAAACTGGAGTCTGACAACTGGAAAGGTGTAATATTCCCCTTGTTACTCTTATACCTCACACCCTCTTGGTGAAAGGAGATATGGTCATCCCCCACCTCTACTCTGGGCTGGCAGGAATTCCATCCCAATCTGTGTGCTCTGATGGAACCTGGGTGCCCTGCCTCACCCTACCCTCAGATTTGTTTCTTTCTTTCTTTGTTTAAACTTTTTTTTCTCCCTTTTAATTTCTATTCTTTCTTATTCCCTTCCTGGGTTTCTGTTTTTCAGTTCTTTCTCTCTTTCCTTTTCCTGATTCCCATTGTTTTTCTTTCTTTTGCTATTTTCATCCCTTGTTTTCATTTGTGCAGTTCTCACTTTTTTTTCTCTTTATTATTCTTTTGCTCTTGCTCTTTTCTCTTATTTACTGCTCTCCAGATATTGTGGGTTTTTTTCCCCTTTTTCTACTTATATTTCTTTTGTCTTTTTAAAAGAATTTCTTTAAATATTTCTCCTCATTTTATTCCCTTTTTTGTGTGCATGTGTGATTGTTCCTGTCTGTTTATGCAGTTTGTGTTTTTTGTCTTCTGGTTTTTACTTTCTTTTTTCTTTTCTTTTCTTTTCTTTTTTATTGTGATTTTGGTGAAGATTTACAGAGCAAATTCACTTTCCACACAGCAGTTCACATATCCTTTGTCTCATGTCACTGA
>NW_006921665.1:3391331-3393549 GCF_000298275.1 Orycteropus afer afer | reverse complement strand
TTTTTTTTTTAATTGTTGTTTTTGTCTAACTGAGTGGGAGATAGCAACCATGCCCATATGACCCAACCATACCCATACCTCCTGCAGCCCCACCTACTGAATGAGGGCCACTACTTCCTTCTGCACCAACTAGCCAACAACAGACAACAAACAATATGAGCCTGACTCACCTTTAACTGCTCTTCACAAACGCCTAAGAGATCTGTGCACCCACTCTCATTCTCTATTACATCCGCCAGGAGACAGGTGGTGAGTATCTAAGTGCTGCCAGCTACTGAAGAGAGAAGCACAGTACCCTGGTTACGCAGATCAATCAAAACAAAACAAAGAAACAAAAAATCTTGGGCAAATCACACCAACATACAATCACCAATTAAATATAAATACAGTGATGTCACAGTGTTTCAGAGACAACAGCCATCACAGTTGACACAAGGAAGCAAGATAAAGTAGTAGAAACAAGGGACCAGGATACAGACCCAGAAAACATCCCTGAGGAAGAAGAAGCATTGTAACTCCTTGATAAAGAGTTCAAAAGAATTACATTTAGATACCTTCAATGGATTGAGAGAATGATCAAGGAAAGCACTGACAAAATTAAGGAAAACACAGATAAATATCTGGAACAATTCGAGGAAATAATATAAGAACAAAATCACAAAATAATGAAAAATTAGAAATCATACAAAAATGTACAGATAGAAATCCAGAAGATTAATACTAAAATTTCAGAAACAGATAACACACTGAATGGGCAAAGGAGTAGAACTGAATCAATGGAAGACAGCATTAGTGAAATTGAAGACAGATACCTCAATATTACTTTGGTCAAGTATCGATCAGAACAAAGATCAAAACAAAATGAAAAAATCATCAAGAGGAATAACCTACATGTAATTGGAGCTCCAGAACAGGAAGAGACCAATAAAACCACTGAGAAAATTGTTGAAGATTTGTTGGAAGAGAAGTTCCCTAATATGACAAAGATGAGAATATATCCATTCAAGAAGTTCAATGAACCACAAACAGGAGAAACCCCAAAAGAAATCACCAAATATCATAGTCATACTCACGAAAACCAAAGACAAAGAAAGAATCTTGAAAGCAGCACAGGATAAACAAAAAGTTGCCTACAAAAGACAACCACTGAGACTAAGTTCTGATCTCTTGGCAGAAATCATGCAGGTGAGAAGGCAATGAGATGGTATATATAAAACTCTGAAAGAAAAAAATTTCCAACCAAAAATTATATTGTTGTTGTTGTTGTTATGTGCCATTGAGTCAAACCTGACTCATATAGACCCCTCCTTGGGTTTCCGAGGCAGTATCACTACGGAAGTACATTGCCCCATCTTCTTTCTGAGGAGTGGCTGGTGGATTTGAATCACCAGCCTTCTGGTTAGCAGTCAAGTACCTTAGGCACTACGCTACAAGAGCTCCTTTGTTGTTGTTAGGTGCCATCAAGTCATCTCTGACTCATAGTAGTAACCCCATGCACAGCAGAACAAAACACTTTCTGGTCCTGTGCCAGCCTCACAATCCTTCCTATACCTGAGCCCATCTTTGCAGCCACTGTGTCAGTCCATCTCGTCGAGGCCTTCCCCTTCTTCATTGACTATCCACTTTACCATGCATGATATCCTTCTCCAGGAATGGTTCTTCCTGACAACATGACCAAAGTTGGTGAAATGAAGTCTGGCCATTGTCACTTCCAAGGAGCATTCTGGCTGCACTTCTTCCAGAACAGATCTGTTAGTCCTTTTAGCAGTCCATGGTACTCTTAGCAATCTTCACTAACATCACAACTCAAAAGCATCAACTCTTCTTTGGTCTTCCTTATTCATTGTCTAGCTTTCACATGCATATGAGGCAACTGAAAATACCATGGCTTGGGTTAGGTGTAGCTTAAGCTTCAAGGAGACATCTTTGCTCTTCATCACTTGAAAGAGATCTTTTGCACTATATTTGCCCAATGCAATATGCCATCTGATGTCATATTGACTGCTGCTTCCATTGGTGTTGATTGTAGAACCAAGTAATATGAAGTCCTTGACAACTGCAATCTTTTCTCCATCCATCATGAAGCTGTTGGGAGGATTTTTGTTTTCTTTATATTGAGGTGTAATCCATACTGCAGACTGTAGTCTTTAATCTTCCTCAGTAAGTGCTTCAAGTCATCCTCACTTTCAGCAAGCAAAGTTGTGTCATCTGCATATTG
>NW_006921665.1:3382971-3390936 GCF_000298275.1 Orycteropus afer afer | reverse complement strand
CTACAAACATTTTTGAATTATCTTCAGTAAGATTTTACTTGTATGTGATATTAATAATATTGTTCAATAATCTCCACATTCTGTGGGATCATTTTTCTTTGGAATGGGTACAAATACAGATCTCTTCCAGTCAATTGGGCTGGTAGCTGTCTTCCAAATCTCTTGACATAGACAAGTGAGTGCCTCCAGAACAGCATCCATTGTTGAAATATCTCAAGGGGTATTCTGTCAATTCCTGGAGTCTTGTTCTTTGCCAATTCTTTCAGTCCAGGTTCGACTTCTTCCTTCAATACTATTGGTTCCTGATCATATGCCACCTTCTGAAATGCATGAATATTGGTTCAGTGATGCTCTGTATTCCCTCCATCTTCTTTTGATATTTCCTGCATCATTCAATATTTTGCCCAAGGAATCTTTCAATATTGCAACTCAAGGCTTAATTTTTTCCTTCAGTTCTTTCAGCTTGAGAAATGCTGAACATGTTCTTCCCTTTTGATTTTTTTAACTCCAGGTCTTTGCATATTTCATTACAATAATTGGCCTTTCTTCTCAAGCTGGTCTTTGAAATCTTCTATTCAGCTCTTTTATCTTTTCATTTCTTCCATTTGCTTTAGCTACTCTCAGCTCTAAGGTAAGTTTCAGAGTCTCTTCTCACATCTATTTTGGTCTGTTCTTCTCTTCTTGTCTTTTTAATGACCTCTTACTTTCTTCATGGATGATGTTCTTGATGTCATCCCACAATTCCTCTGGTTTTTCAATCATTGTGTTCAATGCATCAAATATTTTCTTTAGATGGTCTCTAAACTCAGAAGGGATATTATCAAGGTTATATTTTGGCTCTTCTGGACTTCTTTTAATTGTCTTCAACTTGAACTTGAACTTTCATATGACCAGTTTATGGGCTGTTCCACAATCAGCTCCTGGCCTGGTTTTGGCTGAAGATATTGAACTTATCCATTGCTTCTTGCCACAGGTACAGTCAATCTGATTCCTGTGTATTCCATCCAGTGAAGTTCATGTGTATAGCTGTTGTTTATGTTGTTGAAAAATGGTATTTGTGATGAATAAGCAGTTGGTCTTGCAAAATTCTATCATACTATATCCAACATTATTTCTACCACCAAGACCATGTTTTCCAACTACCAGTGACGCTTCTTCATTTCCAACTTTTGCATTCCATTCACCAGTGATGATCACTGCATGTTTGGTCAATATCAGACTGCAGAAGTTGGTAGAAATCTTCAAATTTCTTATCTTTGGCTTTGTTGGTTGGTGCATAGATTTGAATAATAGTAGTAGTAACTGGTTTTCCTTGTAAGCGAATGGATATTACCCTATCACTGACAGCATGGTATTTCAGGACAGATCTTGAAACAGTCTTTGGGACAATGAATGCCACATCATTCCTCTTCAATTTGTCAAGAATTATATGCCCCAGCAAAACTGTCCCTCAAATATGATGGTGAAATTAAGACATTTCCAGATAAGCAGAAATTAAGGGAATTTGTTAAAACCAGACCAACCTTACAAGGGATAGAGAGCCAACAACAGCATACAATAACCAATAATTAATACACATAATGACATAAACCAGAAACCAACCCAGTTATGGAAATATCCAAAGTAGAATAAGCTTACAAGATTATAAACAGGGAACCAGAGACATCAATTGACAAATGAGGACAACTACAAATCATAGTGTCTAAGGCACTTGACTGCTAACCAGAAGGCTGGTGGTTCAAGCCCATCAGCCATTCCTCGGAAGGAAGATGGGGCAATCTACTTCCATAGTGATACTGTCTTGGAAACCCAAGGAGGGGTCGATATGAGTCGGGTCCGACTCAACAGCACATAATAACAACAACAACAAACCCAAAAGCAAGGAAAAATAGTTTAGTTACAGAACTTCTAAATGGTGAAGAAGTCAAGACAATTGCAAGATAGAATGGACTCTTCTAAACTTGAAAAGAAAATTACAAATCATAGGATAACCTCAAAGAAAAATAATAAACCTATGCATCAAAATAAAAAAGTGGACAAGCACAAATATTTAGCAAATAGTAAAACAGTAGCAATAAAGGAAATGATAACATGGTTCATAAACAAAACTAGCTCAGCACAGATAATTATATGGAACAAAAAAATCAGCAACACCACACACACAAAAAAAACACATAACAAAATGACAGCAGAAAATTCATACTTGTTGATAATTACACTGAATGTCAATGGATTAAATGAACCACTCATGAGATGCAGACTTGCAGCCTGGATAAGAAAACATAACTCATCAATATGCTGTCTACAACAGACACACCTTAGAGACAAAGACAAAAATAGACTAAAAATGAAAGTTTGGAAAAAGATACATCAAGCAAATGGCAACAGAAAAGAGCAGGAGTGGCAATATTAATTTCTGATAAAATTGACTTTAAGACAAAAACCACGATAAGAGACAAAGAAGGACATTGCATAATGATTAAAGGATCAATTGAAAAAGAGGATATAACCATAATAAATATCTGTGCACCCAACGAAAGAGCCCCAAAATACATAAATCAGACTTTAACAGAATGGAAAAGACAAATAGATGACTACACTTTGTTGTTGTTGTTGTTGTTATGTGCCGTCGAGTCGGACCCAACTCATAGCAACCCCTCCTTGGGTTTCCGAGGCAGTATCACTATGGAAGTAGATTGCCTCGTCTTCCTTCCGAGGAGTGGCTAGTGGGTTTGAACCACTAGCCTTCTGGTTAGCAGTCAAATGCCTTAGGCACTATGCCACTAGAGCTCCCTACAGTCATCTTAGGTGAGTTTAACACACCACTTTCAATGAAAGATAGAACTGGAAAGAAACTCAACAAAGATACAGAAGAACTAAACAATACAATCTACCAACTTGACTTCATAGACATCTACAGAGCACTTCATCCAACAACAGCACAATATACATTCTTTCCCAGCATGCATGGAACATTCATTCTTTTCCAGCACACATGGAACATTCTCCAGGATAGACTATGTGTTAGGACACAAAGCAAGCCTCAATGAATTTAAAACCACCCAAATACTGCAAAACATCTTCTCGGATCACAAATTAGATATCAACAGTAGGAAGATCAAAGGAAAAAGCAAACACATGAAAACTGAATAACACCTTTCTTCAAAACAACTGGCTAATAAAAGAAATAAAAAATGAACTTAAAAAATTCCTTGAATCAAACAAAAATGAAAACACAACATATCAAAATCTTTGGGACACAGCAAAAGCAATGATCAAAGGGGAATTTAGGGCAATAAATGCATACATATACACACACACAAATAGTGTTCAAGAGCAAAGATGTCACTATGAAGACTAAGGTCCACCTGACCTAAGCCATGTGTTTTGGTTATCTCTGTGCTGCTCTAACAGAAAACATACCACAAATGGGATGGCTTTAACAAACAGGGGTTTATTCTCTTATGGTTTGGAGGGTTTAAGTCTGAGTTCAAAGTGCCAGGCTCTAGGGGCTGGGTGAAAGCCCCTCAACCTTGGGCTTCAGCTCTGCCTCCTCCTCTCAGCCCACTGGGGCTAGAGGCTTTTCTTCACTCAGATAACTACTAGCTGCTGAGACTGAGAAGCCCAAGGTTGACAAGTAAAAAGGCACAGTCCTGATATTTCCAAACCACACGGCAGGCCATGAATTCAAGTCCATTGAAAGTCCCAAGGTTGGCAAAACATGGCAGGCTGCTGAACAACAATACAGCTACATGCAGGATTCAAGCATGCCATAAGCTAAAGACCGTTTCCAAAGTTGCTTCTTATGTATGGGAAGCAGACCACATCCTTAAGGCAGCTACTCAGTTGCTCACAGTAGATTCCACCATGGAGTTAATTAGCAGTCTCATCATGGGGAATACTATACCCAGCTGCCCAGTCACTCAACCAGTCCCAACCAAGCTGACACACAAACTTAACTACCACACCATGATATTTTCAATTGCTTCATATGCATGTAAAAGCTAGGCAATGAACAAGGAAGACCACAGAAAAACTGATTCCTTTGAATTATGGTGTTGGTGAAGAATATTGAATATACCATGAACTTCCAGAAGAACGAACAAATGTGTCTTGGAAGAAATAGATCCAGAAGCTTCTAAGAAGCAATGATGGTGAGACTGGTCTACCATATATTGGTCATGTTATCAGGAGGGACCAGTCTCTGGAGAAGGACATCATGCTTGGTAGAGGGTCAGCAAAAAAAGGGAAGACCCTTAAAAGATGAATTGACATAGTGGCTTCAACAATGGGCTCAAACAAAGCAATGATAGTGAGGATGGTGCAGGACCGGGTAGTGTTTCATTCTGTTGTACACAGGAACACTATGAGTCAGAACCAACTCGAAGACATCTACAACAACATATACCTATGTTACTATGACTGTGTTGTTACTGTTACTACGACTGTGTTGCTTAATCAAGATATAGAAGATTTATATCATCCTGAAAAGTTCTTTCATGCTCCTTTCCCACTCACTCACTCACTTGCTAGGCAATCACCTTGTTTTGAGAACAAAATTTTAAAAGCAAAGTTTTGGGTTTTTTTTTTCCTGTTCTCATTCAACCTCAACATAGTTCTGTCTGACTCTGGCTGTCTGTTTCTTGTTCTTGTTGCTCCAGCAGCTTGGCAGCTCGTTGGATTAAAGCATTGAGCTGCTTGTTGGCTCTGATGACTAGGGGGAGGGGGCATTCCTCTTTGTTTATTTTATTTTTTTATTTTCACTTAGTGACTTCTCACTCCTCTGCCTCCACAGTCCCCATTCATCTTTCCCTCCATCTAAATTTTGTTGAATATCTATAAGCCATGGCACTACCAGGAATCCTGCTTCCAATTTAACATTGTTGTTGTTATTAGGTGCATCAAGTTGGCTGCAACTCATAGTGATCCTATGTACAACAGAGTGACACACTGCCTGGTCTTGTGCCATCCTCACAATCTTTGCTATGCCACGTTCATTGTTGCAGCCACTGCATCAATCCATCTTGTTGAATTTAACATTATACACAGTTTGACAATGATGCTAAAAAGGCAATGCATATTACAACGGGGTAGTATGGGATGTAGATCCAGCAGGAGCAGCTGGGAAAGATCCTGAGGGGAAGAGATATTCATGATGAAGATCTGCAGGACAAATACTGAGTCAATTAGTTCAGTAATACTGATTGAACACTTAGGGCTGAACATATTGGTGGTGGTTGTTAACAGCTATTGAGTTGTTTCCTGACTCATGCTTGACCCCATGCGTAATGGAACACAATGCTGGCTGGCTCTGCACCATCTTCACGATCTGTTGTAGACTGGACCATTGTAATCCATAGGGTTCTCATGGGCTGATTTTTAGAAGTAGATCACCAGACCTACTAGATTCCTAGTCTGTCTTAGTCTGGAAGCTCTGTCGAAACTTCAGAGCTCTGTTCCGCTTCAGAGCAATACACGAGTCTCCCTTGACAGACAGGTAGTGTCTATACATGAGGTCCATTGGCTGGGAAATTGAACCAGGATCTCCGACATGGAAGGGGAGAATTCTACCACTGAACTACCAATGTTCCCAGGCAGAGTGGTAGCTGCTAGTGATTGAGACAAAGGAGAAGAGGAGAGCAGGACAGACCTGGACTGCTCTCGTGGGGTATATGGTGGTAGTGTTAGCTGGGCTGGGCTGGGGCAGTGGGAGCATTCTAAGCAGAGGGAAGAGGGTTAATGACACATAGGGAAGAGAAAACAGAGTAAGTTAGAAACACTGAAAATTTCACTTAGCCAGAGTACCATGTCAGCCAGGAAGGTGGCCCTGATGGCCTTAAAGGAGGTCACTGTGAGCAGTGGCTGAAGCTTTCCTTTGCTCAACTTAATCACAATGATCAAAACCATAATCAGAATCTTGAAAGGAAAAGAAATGCTTGAGGTGGGCACCACACTTCAATCACTTGCAATAATTTCCTTTGGTCTCTATGTAGCCATGATTAAAATGACCTTTCACGAACAGAACTGAGAGACTGCTGAAGAAATGTGGTTTGTGAGAATAAAATCTACCTGATTGCCATGGAACTTTTGGTGAGTCACGAGGGGGAGGATTTCAGATGTGAATTATAGATTGCCAAGTGTGATGGCATACTTGAAAAACTTCTCTACATGTCGTACTTTCAAATCAGAGTATCAGAGAATAGGGGAAGAAGTTTATTTGTATTTACCTTACTCTTAAGTAATTTTTTTTTGCACTTTCTTTGCAAAAATGTTTTATTATTTTTATATGTATTCACACACATATACATATAACAGAGCTTGTTTTTTTAACCATTTTTAAGTGTACAACTAGGTGATATTAATTACATTCACAATTTTGTGTGACCATCACTACTCTCTACTTCCAAAATTTTTTTTAGTGCCTAAGGCATAGCATAGTGCCTAAGGCATTTGACTGCTACCAGAAGGTTGGTGGTTCAAACCCACCAGCCATTCCTCGGAAGGAAATTTGGGCAATCTACTTCCATAGTGATGCTTCAGAAACCCAAGGAGGGTCAGTATGAGTTGGATCTGACTCTGCTTGGAAGGCATTTGACTGCTAACTAGAAGTCTGGAGGTTCAAACCCACCAACCACTCCTCAGAAAGAAGACTAGGCAATCTACTTCCATAGAGAAACTGCCTTGGAAACCCAAGTCAGAACTGACTCAACGGCAGTGAGTTTTTACAGAAGTGTGTAGAGACCTGGAGTTAAAATACCAAAAGACAAGAGCATACTAGCATTTCTCAAGCTGAAAGAAATGCAGGAAAAATTCAAGCCTCGAGTTGCAATACTGAAGGATTCTATGGGCAAAATATTTAATGATGCAGGAAGCAACAAAAGAAGATGAAAGGAACTTTCTTTATGTTCCAGTAAGATGCTGAAATAGGCAGAAAGACTGCACAGACCCTCTTCAACAAAGAAAAGAGAAATCAATTAACACAGATACAGAAGATAATCCTGGACCCCTGAGCCTTAAAGGGAAGGATATAGAAGTGGACTAAACTCCAACTAGCAGGAGAATTTGCATGAAAACACCAAAAAAGGAGACATATGGAGTTGCGGTCTAGCAGCGGTTTTGATGGCACAGACAGCTTGGATATTGCTGATTGGTGGTAGGACCTAAGAATTAACCTAAAAACAGCCCTGCTAGCCAGAGACTGCATGGAGGACTGCTCTAGTGGTAGGAGAATAAAAGGGGAAGCAGTGAAGAAGAAGGAAGGCTGTGCTGTGGACTTTTCTGTCTGGAGGGTACAGCCATTGCAAAAATGGCACAGAGGACACATATTCTGACCTCCTCTAACCCTACAAGAGGAAGACAGGATTACCAGCAGTAACCCAAGGCCTATTCCTATAAGGCCAGACATGCTGCCTCCCTCTAGCCCTTTCACCAACTGTTCCTCCCAAAGTACCCACCACCTCTCTCCTGGGTTTGAGAATTTGCTACAGTGGCCACACAGAGCTCACAGATTATGGGGTTTATTAGGGAAGCACCACAGGCTACAATTCAAGTTCCGGAAAAAAATGCTCAGTCTCTCTTCCAGCCCACCGTCCCTCAGCCAACAGTCTCTCACAGTCTCTTTCCCAGTGGTGCTGGTCCCTCAGTGTCTCACTCAGTGACGTGTGTCTCTTGCATCTCTTTCTCAGCAGCATGTGTCTCTTTCAGGAGCACCTGTTTCTTTCAGCAGCACGTCTTCCTCAACTAGCAGACCAAGAGAGTTCTGCCTCCAGCAGGCCTCCTTTTGAGCCCGGAAGGGTGGTCAAACTAGCCAATCACAGCATCAGAACTCTAAGCATGTGAGAGAGAGTGGGAACCTCCCAGAACATTGTATTGTACCACGCCCAACAGAAATAACCCAGGTGGATAGCTTCAGCAATCAGGAGCTCCTCAGTTGCTCATAGAAAATCCCACCTTGGAGTTTACAAA